>NC_092226.1:28497001-28727001 GCF_036320965.1 Panulirus ornatus | reverse complement strand
ACCAGAGTTACTGGTCTACCGTCAATCAGTTGGGAAACCACTGTATAGAGTTGTCTCAAGTTATGACTAAAGCTTATGTTCACAGACGTTCAGTGAATCACAAGCGAGTGCCACACAATCACATCCACTGTACGTCCACAACTACCGTCATACACCACCATCACCACACACCCTCCAGGCCAACGTCAGCACCACCACACCATCACAAACTACCATACACCACCACACACCAACACAAACTATCATACAGCACCACACACCCAACACAAACTACCATACACCAACACACAAACCACACACCAACACAAACTATCATACAGCACCACACACCCAACACAAACTACCATACACCAACACACAAACCACACACCAACACAAACTATCATACAGTACCACACACCCAACACAAACTACCATACACCAACACACAAACCACAAACCAACACACAAACCACACACCAACACAAACTATCATACAGCACCACACACCCAACACAAACTACCATACACCAACACACAAACCACAAACCAACACACAAACCACACACCAACACAAACTATCATACAGCACCACATAACAACACAAACTACCATACACCAACACACAAACCACACACCAACACAAACTATCATACAGCACCACATAACAACACAAACTACCATACACCAACACACAAACCACACACCAACACAAACTATCATACAGCACCACATAACAACACAAACTACCATACACCAACACACAAACCACAAACCAACACAAACTATAATACAGCACCACACACCCAACACAAACTACCATACACCAACACACAAACCACACACCAACACAAACTATAATACAGCACCACATAACAACACAAACTACCATACACCAACACACAAACCACACACCAACACAAACTACCAAACAGTAACATCACCAGTCATCAACTAAAACCATCAGAACATACCATACACCATCATCACCAACAGAGCAACGAACACCATCACATACTTGTACACACAAACACACCAACACCAGGCTGTGTGTGTGTACCTACATAGGGGTGAAAACATGAAACATATAAATGAAGTTACGAGACGGTATAACACTAGTGTGAAACTCGCTCCACATAACATACAAAACTTCACTACACATTAGTAAGGCGCGACTCCAGACGACGGAAGGAAGGAGGGACGGGAGACACATAGGAAGGTCAGAACCTTACCTTAGTATAGTGTCATGGTACGAAAGCCAGGGAGAACCAGGATCACGGGGAGGCAGTGTAATGCTGGCCTGAGCTCAGCTTTCTTACCTACTGCAATATCAATACATGAGAGAAATATGGTAACAAGCAGCCCCAGACGGAGTATCAATGATCGAAGACCATTACTACGACTTACACGCCGTACACCAACCGCTATCACCACTACGATTTACTTACAAATACCGTCGTACTTACAATACCGCAGTACTTACAATACCACCGTACTTACAAAGACCGCCGTACACCAACTGCTATCACCACACTAACACATAACAACACCGCACAACATATTCACAAGCAAAAACAACGAACAAGATGAATCAACATATACGACGTCAATATATGAACAAATCCAGATGTATATACGAACAATTACGACCCTAGCCACACCATATTCTATGAAATACCGGACACCATAAATCAACAAGCATCACCACGAGCCAAAATACACATCCACTAACAAAAACCCCAATACAATAAGTTAACAACTATCCTATCTTTTCTCATTACCACTCTCAGAGGAATAGGGTGTAAAATACACCCATTTTGTGCGGAGGACCGACCCACAAATTCACCAAGGTGGATACACATTGCTCTGCTTGGTATGTACTATGGGGACCATGCCGGGAATGATAACCTGTTGTGGGGTGGATGGGGTTTCTCTCTCTCTCTCTCTCTCTCTCTCTCTCTCTCTCTCTCTCTCTCTCTCTCTCTCTCTCTCTCTCTCTCTCTCTCTCTCTCTCTCTCTCTCTCCGCAAGATTGAATAGCTCCTGCCATCGCTGCCTTTGTATCAGGTATACAGACTATAACAACACACAGACACCCTCAAACCTCGCCCAGTATGCTGAAGTAAATCATGGACTTCCATTCATCAATGTGCCTCTTAACTGTTTCACTTTACAAGCTAAGGTGATCTGTCAAGTAAGACACTCATCTCTGTGAGGCTCGTCTCCATTTACACCCCCTCCCTAAGCACAACGCTTCCACTGTATCTAACTAACTCTGTATCATTCACCTGATATATCACTAGCTATAATCAGGTCTCTTATTACATGTATCTAGCTCTTCTGTGGTATACCTCCCCTCCTTATAACTTGCACTGTGCTGATTTTACTGCCCAACCTGTCATCTGCATTCGTCCTACATGCCCATGCCATCCCAAAAGGCTTTCATTCCAGCGCCCTTCTAAACACTTCTTCACATCAATTAACCTTCTAACAACTTATTACTCCATTCTATCTCTCCTCCTGAATCCAACTATACCATGGAAATGATCCCTCTCTACTGCTCCTTATGACTAATCCTAACATATATATAATATACACTTGGGTTTCACAGCCATACATAAGTGCTGGGACAACTACTTTATGAAACCTCCTTGCACACAGTCTCCTTAAATCTTACTCGATCACCAAAACATTCTACGTACCCTAACTTTCTCCCTCCCATGACTCTACGTTCAGCTTTAGCTTTTCCATTAGCATCCTCACTAAGCTATTCTCCCTCTTTTTTCACAGTAGCCAACAATATGGCACGAACAAAAGCATGCCCAAATCATGGCCACCTAGAATGAAAGGCATAAGGATATAAAATGCAAGGTTTAATCTGAGCTCCACGGGTGTTTGTAGACATAACTCTTAAGAGGTGAAAATGTTACAGGATGAGGCAAATACAGACGGAAGAAAATTCCACAGCTTCACTGTACGAAAGTGTCACAGTGGTCAGTCCTTACATGCCTGGTCTCAACACAAAAGCTATACAAGACAGCAGCTACATGCCTGACTTGGGCTTGGATTAAGGGGGCTAACAACAACACACACACACACACACACACACACACACACACACACACACACACACACACACACACACACCGCTCACAAAAACAGTTGCTGAAATAATACCTGCAAAATGGAGGAAAGGGAAGCACCACTGCAGTGGACGGAAATGGACGGTCAAAGAAAAGGAGTAGCACGAAAGTTAATTAGGCAGGAGGCTTTTGATTCCAGAGGCTAATTTGAGAGGATAACGAAGATCCACCCCTTATATGCTAGCAGTACTCCACTCTATACTGAGACACTCGAAGTCCTTACAGATACGGAACAGCTGCTCATGAGAAAATATTGGAAACAATTATATAATACCCTGGCGTTTGGGAGGCAGATTTTTCTTTATTTTCATTTTGGAATTTCTAATATAGTGTGGAAGATATAGTTAGCCCAAATTATTTACGTTATAAACGGGTTAAACAGAGTAATTTCAAAAATGAACAGTAGTAACCACTGCAAATCTGTTATTCATGATGTCAAGCCTACATTCGTAACATTGTTGGCCAATCTGGTTTCTTCCTCTACAGATAAATCTCTTCTTCCTTAATCAAAAGCATCCCAACAGCTTCTGTAACTCGCACCTTTCTTGCTCTCTTCTGACCACCTCAATCTATGGCTGCCTCTCTAACTTATAAAGCCAAGCTTTTCAGCACCTAATTCTCCATCAACTTTTCACTGGATTCCCTGTCGACCTATGCCCTCCCACATATATTACCTCATGCATGGTCTTCCAAGTATTCTTCCAGCTACTTGAGGGCAAGGCATGTGCTTCGCAAGGTATATGCCTCATTTTCAATAAGAGTAAACCTCTGAACCAGCTTCAATCCTTGCACACCTATTTTGTCTTACTAAACACTTAAAACCTCCCTTCTAGTTGGAGGTATGTCTTGGTGCAGCCCATCCCTTGGAAAGATTATTCTACTCCCTCTATCAGCCCAATGCTCTCACTTCTGTAGTCTCCAAAGTTTCTGAAAGCCTTTTCATCCACCACTTCCTTTAACAATAAGAATACAATCTTCTTTCTGATCACTAATATGGCTTTTGTGGTGCAAGGTATACTAACGTTACCTCCCATGTGACTCATCTCTCATTCTCATTAATTACCCAGGCTTTTTTTCATGAAGCTCAATAGCTTTTTCCGTTCTCCCCAGTAAAGTTTCCTATTTAGTTGGCCACTGAGTCAGTCAATGATGGAGCAACTTCTCCCTTTCACCCTGCCAAAAGTGGTGTCCATCTGAGTTCCTTTCTAATTCCTCTAATCTCTTCCTTCCAGTTACAATAATCTTTCTTCACCCCTTACGTCTTACACCGATGACCCCATTCTTCATGAAAAAAAATCACTTTCCTTCCTCTCCTCACCCCAATACTCATTTTTTTTCTTTTTCAATGAATGTACTTACTCATAATTTTTACGTGCAGCATATGAATAGGCAAGCTAGGTCTGATCTTTTTATGTTAGCTAAGATGGCACAGGAAATTGAGGCCCTAATCAACAGTGATTATGTATGCATGTGTGGTTCATGGTGGGGATGCCTGAGGATTGGCAGAGTGCATGCATGGTGCCATTGTACGGGGGGGGGATAAAGGTGAATGTTGAAATTGCAGAGGTGTGGGTTTGATGGGTGTATTGGGGGAGTATTGATTGGGAAGGTGAAGGCATGTGCATAGCATCAGATTGGGGAGGAGCAGTGTGGTTTTAGAAGTGGTAGAGGATGTGTGGATCAGGTGTTTGCTTTGAGGAATGTGAGAGGTACCAGGAGAAACAAGTGGATGTGTATGTGGCATTTGTGGATCTGGAGAAGGCGTGTGGTGGAGTTGGTTGTGGAGGGTATTGGGGGTATGTGGTGTGGGAGGTAGGCTGCTGAAGGAAGTGAGGGGTTCTCGTCAGGAATGTGGGGGCATGTGTATGGGTATGGGAAGGGGAGGATGATTAGTTCCCAGTGAATGTCGGATTGTGGCAGGGGTGCGTGATGTCTCAATGGTTGTTTAATTTGTTTATGGATGGCGTTGTTGGGGAGGTGAATGCAAGACTTTTGGAGAGAGTTGTGGATGAGAGGGCTTGGGAAGTAAGTCAGTTGTTGTTCACTGATGCTGCTGCGCTGGTGGCTGGTTCGGGTGAGAAGCTTTAGAAGCTGGTGACTGATTTTGGTAAAGTGTGTGGGGGAGGATGGTTGAGAGTGGATGTGAATAAGAGCAAGGTTATTAGGTTCAGTAGAGTTGAGGGACAAGTCAGTTGGGAGGTGGGTTTGAATGAAGAAAGGCTGGAGGAGGTGAAATGTTTTGGATGTCTGGCAGTGGATTTGGCAGCGGATGGAACCATGGAAGTGGGGCTGAGTCATAGGGTGGGAGAGGAGGCGAAGGTTCTGGGAGCGTTGAATAATGTGTGGAGGGCGAGAATGTTGTCTCGGAGGGCGAAAGTGGGTGTGTTTGGGGGAACAGTGGGCTGTGGATGGGGTTGTGCAGAGGAGGGTGGATGTGTTGGAAATGAGATGTTTGGGGATAGTGTGTGGTGTGAGGTAGTTTGATCGAGTAAGTAGTGAGGGGGGGTGGTAATTAGGGGAGTGTGGTAGAGGGAACAGAGGAGGGTATGTTGAGGTGGTTTGGTCATGTGGAGAGGGTGAGTGAGGAGGGATTGACAAGGAGGATATATGTGTCAAAGGTGGAAGGAATGAGGAAAAGTGGGAGACCAAATTGGAGGTGGAAGGATGGAGTGAAAAAGATTCTGAGCGACTGGGGCCTGAACATACAGGAGAGTGAAAGGCATGCAAAGAATAGAGTGAATTGGAATGTTGTGGTATACCGATATCGACATGCGTTCAATGGATTGAACTGGGTTACTGTGAAGCATCTGGGGTAAACCATGGACAGGCTTATAACTTAACCAGAGTCAATGAAGCATGAGATCCTGGTTGAGGCATCCTATTTTTGTTAAGGTTCTGAAGCATCCATCAATATGCATGTGTGTATAAAGTTACATGACCATACATCAAACAGTGGCAGAAACTGACTATGACCAAATCTTTAACAAAGGTGTAACTGAATTAGGACCTAAATCTCACACAGAATCACTGGTGTGATGAGTAGGACTGGGTGACCTCCTCTTGGTGGGATACTGAAGTACTCATCCATGTTAAACATTTGCATCATGGCATAAGTGTCCACACATTAAATTCCCTCATAGTCTCTTTAGTTATCTTTTATTTTTTTCCATAACTGATCATCATTTCCCATGTTAGCAAGGTAGCATCAGGAACAGACAAAGGCCACATTTGATTGCATCCATTCTCTAGCTGTAAGGATACCACAGATCCATATCCACACAACCCACCCCAACAGACTTTTCCGTGGTTTACCCCACCCACTTCACATGCCCTGGTTCAGTCCTCCACGTTCAGGTCCCAATCAATCAAAATCCTTTTCAAACCACCTTTCTAACTCCAATTTGGTCTTCTCCTTGTTCCCTCCACTACTGACACATATATCCTCTTTGTTAAACTATCCTATACCATTCTCTTTATACGTCCAAACCATCTCAGCACATCCTCTTAAACTCTCTCAACCAATCTTTTTTATTATCATATCGCTTTCTTACTCTCCAATATGGTCTAGTCCTTCTCCTTGTTCCTTCCACTTCAGATACATATATCCTCATTGTGAAATTCTTCATATGTCCAAACAATTTCAGCATACTCTCACACCCTCTTCAGCTCTATCAACCTCATTCTTTTTATAACCACACATCTCTTACCCTTTTTGTTACTTACTTGATCACAACAACTCACACCACATACCATTCTCAAACATTTCATATCTAATACTTCTACACTTTATGCACATCCTCATCTACAGCCCATGCCTGGCATCCTTATAATATTGTTAGAAGTACTGTACCTTTAAACATAACCATTTTTACCCTCCCAAACAAGGACCTCTCCACAAATTCCTCAGTGCTCCCAGAACCAACACCCCCCTCATCCACCCTAAGACACTTCTGAACCCTCACCCCTCATCTACCCAGACTCACTTCCACTTCTACGGTTCCATGTACATTCATGTCTACTAACAGGAATTTAAAACACTTCACTTCCTTCCATTTCTCTTCGTTCAAACTTATTCCCCAACTAACCTGACCCTCAACCCTGCCAAATCTAATACAGATGCTCACCGAATTTCAACAGTTCAACTTCACAATTTTTTTTTACTTTACATGTTGCAATAGCGATATGCATTCAATAAGAACCGTACTTAAAATTTTGATCTTTTCCCATGCTAATGATATGTGGTATGATACTCTCTCATGATGTTGCGCAATGGCAGCAAGCCACAGCTTCCAGTCAGCCATGCAATCATGTGTGTAAACAACTGTGCATGTATTAAATGTATTTTCCACTTATGAAATTTCCACTTACAAAGAGTTCATCGGAACGTAACCCCATTGTAAATTAGGATCTCCTATAACCTTGCTTTTATTCACATTACTCTCAACTTTCTTATTTCATACACTCTTCCAAACTCAGTCACCAACTTCAGTTTCTCACTAGAATCTGCTAGCAATGCTGTATGATCAGCAAACAACAACTGACTCACTTCTCAACCTCCTCATCTCCTACAGATTGCTTGCTTGCCCCTCTCTCCTAGACTCTTGCATTCACTTCCCTCACCATCCCATCCATAAACAAATCCTACTTGTACACTTGTAATACATAGTATTAAAAACAAATGTACATAGTTCATCACTGAAAGTACAAGCCCCGAACACTTCTCTGAGACTCTCACCGGCATGAGTTTCCTAACTTATGCCAGGTTCATATTTTCAGTGAAAAACAGCCGGTTAATCAGCACACAACTCTTTCAGGTAAGATTGGATGTGATCAGTCCCAATGTCATCAAAGATAACTAATACTTCTCTCACAGCAAGCATGGTTCAGTATCAGCAGCAACTTATCGACAACCTCTGAAAGCCAACCATGAAAGAGAATTCTTTCTTCCAACGACGGAATCTACTTAAGCAGCAAACAGATAATTATCATCTTTATCATCATCTAAGAAAGTGTGACATTATCACAGTAAAAGTAAAGGACAAAGCATATTTCTAAAAGGATTTCAATCACTTTTCCATAAATATCTTTCAATCTGCAAAGTCAAAAACATCTTTTAAAAACTTAAAAGAAATAATTTTGAAAAACTGTATCCATGACTTTGTATCTAATCATTTCATATGCACCAGCTTTGTTCTATTTAAGAAAAAGAATAGTACTCAAGAAATGTTGCTAACTTGGCTATAACAACACTAATACACTGAATGATGAGAGTTAACACAAGTAATGACACAGGTTACCACCATAACAAAGGGTGTTAAATTTCCATAAATATCAACTAAAAACTTGAGGTAAAAGTACATGATCTAAGTAAGACCTCTTCATTATATAATGTCCTTTTCACAGAGATTGCAAGTCATCACTGTGCACATGAAAATTCTGGAGATCAAAATACATAGTGTGATGTAGAAAATCAATATCAAGATCCCACATCACCAACAACTGCATACTAACATGAACATTAGACATCTAAGAGACAATAGTCACTACGTAACCATCAAACATAACCAACACAAATCTTGTTACATCCATAACAAGGATCATATAAAATACATATAAGTATTGATTGAGAGGGTGAAGGCATGTACAGAGCATCAGATTGGGGAAGAGCAGTGTGGTTTCAGAAGTGGTAGAGGATGTGTGGATCAGGTGTTTGCTTTGAAGAATGTATGTGAGAAATACTTAGAAAAGCAAATGGATTTGTATGTAGCATTTATGGATCTGGAGAAGGCATATGATAGAGTTGATAGAGATGCTCTGTGGAAGGTATTAAGAATATATGATGTGGGAGGCAAGTTGTTAGAAGCAGTGAAAAGTTTTTATCGAGGATGTAAGGCATGTGTACGTGTAGGAAGAGAGGAAAGTGACTGGTTCTCAGTGAATGTAGGTTTGCGGCAGGGGTGTGTGATGTCTCCATGGTTGTTTAATTTGTTTATGGATGGGGTTGTTAGGGAGGTGAATGCAAGAGTTTTGGAAAGAGGGGCAAGTATGAAGTCTGTTGGGGATGAGAGAGCTTGGGAAGTGAGTCAGTTGTTGTTCGCTGATGATACAGCGCTGGTGGCTGATTCATGTGAGAAACTGCAGAAGCTGGTGACTGAGTTTGGTAAAGTGTGTGAAAGAAGAAAGTTAAGAGTAAATGTGAATAAGAGCAAGGTTATTAGGTACAGTAGGGTTGAGGGTCAAGTCAATTGGGAGGTGAGTTTGAATGGAGAAAAACTGGAGGAAGTGAAGTGTTTTAGATATCTGGGAGTGGATCTGGCAGTGGATGGAACCATGGAAGCGGAAGTGGATCATAGGGTGGGGGAGGGGGCGAAAATTCTGGGAGCCTAGAAGAATGTGTGGAAGTCGAGAACATTATCTCGGAAAGCAAAAATGGGTATGTTTGAAGGAATAGTGGTTCCAACAATGTTGTATGGTTGCGAGGCATGGACTATGGATAGAGTTGTGCGCAGGAGGATGGATGTGCTGGAAATGAGATATTTGAGGACAATGTGTGGTGTGAGGTGGTTTGATCGAGTAAGTAACGTAAGGGTAAGAGAGATGTGTGGAAATAAAAAGAGCATGGTTGAGAGAGCAGAAGAGGGTGTTTTGAAATGGTTTGGTCACATGGAGAGAATGAGTGAGGAAAGATTGACCAAGAGGATATACGTGTCGGAGGTGGAGGGAACGAGGAGAAGAGGGAGACCAAATTGGAGGTGGAAAGATGGAGTGAAAAAGATTTTGTGTGATCGGGGCCTGAACATGCAGGAGGGTGAAAGGAGGGCAAGGAATAGAGTGAATTGGAGCGATGTGGTATACCGGGGTTGACGTGCTGTCAGCGGATTGAATCAAGGCATGTGAAGCGTCTGGGGTAAACCATGGAAAGCTGTGTAGGTATGTATATTTGCGTGTGTGGACGTATGTATATACATGTGTATGGTGGTGGGTTGGGCCATTTCTTTCGTCTGTTTCCTTGCGCTACCTCACAAACGCGGGAGACAAAAAAAAAAAAAAAAAAAAATCAAATATGTATTTCCATCTCAAAATTAAATGTCTATACTATACTGGATTTAAAGTTAATATATACTTTAAAGCTAAACTAAGCTAAGCTAAAAACCACAAGTTATCACCAATGATGTCATAAAATTTGTCTCTGCCAAATGCATCACAGAAGTTATTATGTGTTTGGCAGAGACAACCATCACTACACAAGAAACAGTAATTTACCCAGTGAAAGTCAGAAAAGAAGTTATATGTTACTCTAGTCAGCTTTGTTGAGGTGCCAGTATTTACACTTAGAAGGGATTGCTGGAGGGGGAGATGCTGTTAGAATTAATACATTTATGAGAGTGTGATCAGATGAACCAATTGGGGGGAAGATTGTGTACTGACAGCAGGATGGACCAGAGTATAACAAAAGAGATCCAGAATATTGAGGGCTTCAATCCCTTCACCATCCATATAGGAGGAATTCAACCATTTGCTATGATGAACAATGTAACCCCCTGATGCTCCTCATACTAATTCTATGCCCCTTCCCATAACTTCTTTTTGGACTGTCTGAAAAGCACTTCTCTCTCTGGACACATTCACGGCTTATGGTCCTGAATGGCATCCATCCCTATGTATTGAAAGAGTGTTCCTCTAAACTTACACCTGTGCTTGCTTCTCTGTTCCATTTTTGTTTAGAAACCAAAACTTTTCCTTCTTCTCCTTAGAAGGTTGACTGTTTTAACCCCTCTATCGCCCTACTGCTTCGATATCTGTCATTTCCAAAGTCTTTGAATCCTCCTCAACTCCCATATCCTTAGAAATCTCAAAAATCAGTCTTCTCTCTGATCAGTATGGCTTTCATAAGGCAAGATCCACAAATGATATTCTTTCCTATCTTCCTATTGTCTGGTCATCAGCCCTGAAAGATTTTGGGGAGCCTCCTACCTTACTAATGTCTGGTTATCATCCCTAAAAGATTGTGGGGAGTCATGAGTAGTTGCCCTTGCCATATACAAAGCTTTTGACAGGGTGTGGCATCAGGGTCTCATCTCTAAGGTACCCTCTTTTGGCTTGCCTCCCTCACTTTGCTCCTTCATATCTAGCTTCATCTCCAGCCAGTCTATCTCTGTGATAGTTGATGGATCAGCCTCCCCTCTTTCCTCCATCAACAGCGGTGTCCCTCAACATTCTGTCCTGTCCAATACACTTTTTCTCCTCAAGGACTTCCTCTCCTCCACAAATAATCAAATGCACACATAAGCTGGCAACTCAACAAGGCATTCATCCACATCCTTCAACTCCGCTCCTTTCTCTCTCACTCAGTCTGCATCTTGTCTTGACACAACTTTATCAATAAACTAAGACTTGGACAGGATATCTCAGTAAGGTAGATGAAATACAGTTCAGTGCCCCCAAGATCCAGTCTCTACTCATTTCTTTCTCGAAAACTCACAACTCTCGTGTCTCCTTTGACAGTTCAGTAATTCCAACTCGAGTTAATGAACATACTTGGCATTACTGTAACATCCATTATTTCCTGGAAACTCCATATTATGGGAATTACTAAGTCTTTTTGACGTTGAAACTTCTTTTCTCCTGAACAGTTGCTCTGTTTATATAGAGGACTGATCATCCTTATATGGAGTACTGCTCTCACATCTGGGGTGGATCTAGCTCTGCATCCTTACTTGACAGAGATGACATAAACTTTCCCAGGCTAACTACCAAAATTGACCCTCTTGTCCTACACCACAATGTTGGTTCACTTTCCATCTTCTATAGGTATTACTTTGGGTTTTGCTCCAAAGGCAGGCTGCTTGTGTGCCCCACAACTTGGTAGACCACACAATACTTGTCAAACAGCTGTGTCACATGATTACTGAGTGGCTGTTGGCATCTCAAAGGTGGGCCATTTTGATAACTGTTTTTTTTCCCTACACCTCAAAGCTTTGGAACCCTCCACCCTCTCATATCTTTCATAATAACTGTGACCTGGTACATTTTAAAAAAAGGTTTTTAACTCTTCCAAAATTGCATATGTGTAGATTCGAATCCTGGTTGCAGCAGTTGGTCCACAGTCAACAACCCCTAAGGGTTGATTGATAACACCATAAAGAGATCGGCAAACTCAACCAAGTGTGGGGTTATTTCATAGTACATAGCAAATGGATTTGTATGTAGTATTTATGGATCTGGAGAAGGCATATGATAGAGTTGATAGAGATGCTCTGTGGAAGGTATTAAGAATATATGGTGTGGGAGGCAAGTTGTTAGAAGCAGTGAAAAGTTTTTATCGAGGATGTAAGGCATGTGTACGTGTAGGAAAGTGATTGGTTCTCAGTGAATGTAGGTTTGCGGCAGGGGTGTGTGATGTCTCCATGGTTGTTTAATTTGTTTATGGATGGGGTTGTTAGGGAGGTGAATGCAAGAGTTTTGGAAAGAGGGGCAAGTATGAAGTCTGTTGGGGATGAGAGAGCTTGGGAAGTGAGTCAGTTGTTGTTCGCTGATGATACAGCGCTGGTGGCTGATTCATGTGAGAAACTGCAGAAGCTGGTGACTGAGTTTGGTAAAGTGTGTGAAAGAAGAAAGTTAAGAGTAAATGTGAATAAGAGCAAGGTTATTAGGTACAGTAGGGTTGAGGGTCAAGTCAATTGGGAGGTAAGTTTGAATGAAGAAAAACTGGAGGAAGTAAAGTGTTTTAGATATCTGGGAGTGGATCTGGCAGCTGATGGAACCATGGAAGCGGAAGTGGATCATAGGGTGGGGGAGGGGGCGAAAATCCTAGGAGCCTTGAAGAATGTGTGGAAGTCGAGAACATTATCTCGGAAAGCAAAAATGGGTATGTTTGAAGGAATAGTGGTTCCAACAATGTTGTATGGTTGCGAGGCGTGGGCTATGGATAGAGTTGTGCGCAGGAGGGTGGATGTGCTGGAAATGAGATGTTTGAGGACAATGTGTGGTGTGAGGTGGTTTGATCGAGTAAGTAACGTAAGGGTAAGAGAGATGTGTGGAAATAAAAAGAGCGTGGTGGAGAGAGCAGAAGAGGGTGTTTTGAAATGGTTTGGGCACATGGAGAGAATGAGTGAGGAAAGATTGACCAAGAGGATATATGTGTCGGAGGTGGAGGGAACGAGGAGAAGTGGGAGACCAAATTGGAGGTGGAAAGATGGAGTGAAAAAGATTTTGTGTGATCGGGGCCTGAACATGCAGGAGGGTGAAAGGAGGGCAAGGAATAGAGTGAATTGGATCGATGTGGTATACCGGGGTTGACGTGCTGTCAGTGGGTTGAATCAGGGCATGTGAAGTGTCTGGGGTGAACCATGGAAAGCTGTGTAGGTATGTATATTTGCGTGTGTGGAGGTGTATGTATATACATGTGTATGGGGGTGGGTTGGGCCATTTCTTTCGTCTGTTTCCTTGCGCTACCTTGTAAACGCGGGAGACCGAAAAAAAACATTGAAATATCATTAAATCAGTCACTTCAAGTTAGAAAAATCTCCAATGCAATTCAGGAAAAGCAACAATCAAAGTTATGATATATCAAATTCAACTACAACTCTACCCATGAGCTGAGGATCTTACCTAATCTGCTCAAAAGTTCCTGTTATTTGGCACAGATAATAAGTAAAAATTCATGACAAGGTTATATCTTATCATAAAAGAGAAAAAAATGGTTATGATGACATCTGATGAACTCCACTACAATTTTGTAAAGCTAAAGATAAAAACTAGTGATGATGACATGACAAATTCCACAACAATTTTGTAAAGCTAAGGACAAAAAAATAAAGATCAAGACACTGTGTACACATGCATTATTTTATCAGCCTACATTTTCTATACTTTTATCTATAAGTATCTCCAAAGTTTGTTAAAATCCAGTATGACTCAAGGAGGCTATCAATCACCAACTAAAATTTCGGACATGTCAACAGATATACGATACATTCAAATCTTTGAAATTAAGCTAAAATCATAATCCCTCTCAGCGTGATCAAAACTCACAATGATTTAGTAAGCCAGTTATCAAAAATACCCAAAAAATTCAAGTACATAATCAAAATTGATCTGATACTGTACCAGTAATATAAATAATCCCATACCATAAAAGAAATTATTCTACTTAAAAATACAATGTGAATACAATGTAAATGTGAATAAGAGCAAGGTTATTAGGTACAGTAGGGTTGAGGGTCAAGTCAATTGGGAGGTAAGTTTGAATGAAGAAAAACTGGAGGAAGTAAAGTGTTTTAGATATCTGGGAGTGGATCTGGCAGCGGATGGAACCATGGAAGCGAAAGTGGATCATAGGGTGGGGGAGGGGGCGAAAACCCTGGGAGCCTTGAAGAATGTGTGGAAGTCGAGAACATTATCTCGGAAAGCAAAAATGGCTATGTTTGAAGGAATAGTGGTTCCAACAATGTTGTATGGTTGCGAGGCGTGGGCTATGGATAGAGTTGTGCGCAGGAGGGTGGATGTGCTGGAAATGAGATGTTTGAGGACAATGTGTGGTGTGAGGTGGTTTGATCGAGTAACTAACATAAGGGTAAGAGAGATGTGTGGAAATAAAAAGAGCATGGTTGAGAGAGCAGAAGAGGGTGTTTTGAAATGGTTTGGGCACATGGAGAGAATGAGTGAGGAAAGATTGACCAAGAGGATATATGTGTCGGAGGTGGAGGGAACAAGGAGAAGTGGGAGACCAAATTGGAGGTGGAAAGATGGAGTGAAAAAGATTTTGTGTGATCGGGGCCTGAGCATGCAGGAGGGTGAAAGGAGGGCAAGGAATAGAGTGAATTGGATCGATGTGGTATACCGGGGTTGATGTGCTGTCAGTGGATTGAATCAGGGCATGTGAAGCGTCTGGGGTAAACCATGGAAAGCTGTGTAGGTATGTATATTTGCGTGTGTGGACGTATGTATATACATGTGTATGGGGGTGGGTTGGGCCATTTCTTTCGTCTGTTTTCTTGCGCTACCTCGCAAATGCGGGAGACAGCGGCAAAAAAAAAAAAAAAAATACAAACAGGAAACAATGGATCACGACATACAGATAGACATCAAAGATCTCAAGAGTGATTTTCTTGGGATTGGGCACTTCGGAAATCAAACTTTTAGGGGCTTATGACAATCTTTCTAGGTAAGTTTTTTGATTTTCAAATGTTACATGAAATATGTATCAATATACACTATGTAAAATATCTGAAAACATTTCATCTACTGTACTCACTCAGTACTTTTTTTAATATAAAAACACATATTTCTACTGCCCTTGTCTTAAATTCTTCTTTGCCTCCTCTTCTAAAAAACGTAATGTACACTTCAGATGGCAGTTAAATAACTGATGTGAGGTGAGGCTGTACGCTTGCTAGACACTTTTATATAGGAAGAAAAAGAGCAAAACCCACAAAAGTAACATATATAACTGAGTAATCATGGTATACTACTGCCTCAAAATCAGACTCTGGAAATTCATCTGCCATATTAGTAACTATCTCATATGCACATACATTTGAACTTCATATGTTTGAACTTGATATCTTCCAGTACTTATGAAATATGAAATGACAAATATAAAATTCCATAAGATAACATAATAAATTTTTCCACCAAATACAGTATTTTCAACTGGAACACTTTATACCACCTTATCTATAGATTGCATTAGACTGATATATTATCAAAACTGCAGTATTCTATACAAGATATAATTTTTGCAAAACTTACCTGATTTTGTTGTCTTTTGGAAGACTTCAACACGGAAGCTCTTATGGTGAACTGCTACTCGGTCTGCAAAGCATGGATATTCTCACACAGTTAAACTATAAATTTAGAGTTTTCATTAAAATCTGAGCTACATGATTTTCACTGGTGCATGATATCCAACATGTGCAATGATAAAGTTAACTATGTCCTAAGAAAATTAAAGGAATGGAAAAATGATATTGATATTGACTGACCAATTAATTCAATCAGGTAACAAAACTGACCATGATAATGCTCATGGTCAAGCCAAACAAAAGAATATTAATGTACATCAAGAAACAAAATCAAGAAAAATTTCACTGACTAAAGTAAATAACATTAATTATAACTGATCTAAATATTCATAAATCAGATTGCCAAGAACAAATCTTTGTCAGTCAACTGCTTGAACATGTCAAATACTTGCAAACAAACAAGTGTGCAATTATTTTGAATTGCTAAAAATAAAAAGTTACAATGATCTCGGTAAAACAATGAAAATGGAACTGCTACACTGCAACATCATAGAATGAGCAGCACATGGTGACACAGGTCTGAATACTTTTGTACTAAAATATTAAATTTATCTATTTTATTTATTTGCTTTGTCGCTGTCTCCCGCGTTAGCGAGGTAGCGCAAGGAAACAGACAAAAGAATGGCCCAACCCACCCACATTCACATGTATATACATACACGTCCACACACGCACATATTCATACCTATACATCTCAATGCACACATTATATACACACACAGACATATACATATATACACATGTACATGATTCATACTATCTGCCTTTATTCATTCCCATCATCACCCCGCCACACATGAAATAACAACCCTCTCCCCCCTCATGTGCGCGAGGTAACGCTAGGAAAAGACAACAAAGGTCACATTCGTTCACACTCAGTCTCTAGCTGTCATGTAATAATGCACTGAAGCCACAGCTTTTTTTCCACATCCAGGCCCCACAGAAGTTTCCATGGTTTACACCAGACGCTTCACATGCCCTGGTTCAATCCACTGACAGCACGTCAACCACGGTATACCACATCGTTCCAATTCACTCTCTTCCTTGCACGCCTTTCACCCTCCTGCATGTTCAGGCCCCGATCACTCAAAATCTTTTTCACTCCATCTTTCCACCTCCAATTTGGTCTCCCACTTCTCCTCTTTTCCTTCACCTCTGACACATATATCCTCTTGGTCAATCTTTTCTCACTCATTCTCTCCATGTGACCAAACCATTTCAAAACACACTCTTCTGCTCTCTCAACCACACTCTTTTTATTACCACACATCTCTCTTACCATATTATTACTTACTCGATCAAACCACCTCACACCACATATTGTCCTCAAACATCTCATTTCCAGCACATCCACCCTCCTGCGCACAACTCTATCCATAGCCCATGCCTTGCAACCACATAACATTGTTGGAACCACTATTCCTTCAAACATCCCCAGTTTTGCTTTCCGAGATAATGTTCTCGACTTCCACATATTCTTCAACGCTCCCAGAACTTTCACCCCCTCCCCCATCCTATGATTCACTTCCGCTTCCATGGTTCCATCCGCTGTCAAATCCACTCCCAGATATCTAAAACACTTCACTTCCTCCACTTTTTCTCCATTCAAACTTACCTCCCAGTTAACTTGTCCCTCAACCCTACTGTACCTAATAACCTAGCTCTTATTCGCACTTGCTCTCAGCTTTCTTTTTTCACACACTTTACCAAACTCAGTCACCAGCTTCTGCAGTTTCTCACATGAATCAGCCACAAGCGCTGTATCATCAGCGAACAACAACTGACTCATTTCCCAAGCTCTTTAATCCACTACAGACTGCATACTTGCACCTCTTTCCAAAACTCTTGCATTCACCTCCCTAACAACCACATCCATAAACAAATTAAACAACCATGGAGACATCACACACCCCTGCCGCAAACCTACATTCACTGAGAACCAATCACTTTCCTCTCTTCCTACATGTACACATGCCTTACATCCTTGATAAAAACTTTTCACTGCTTCTAACAACTTGCCTCCCACACCATGTATTCTTAATACCTTCCACAGAGCATCTCTATCAACTCTATCATATGCCTTCTCCAGATCCATAAATGCTACATACAAATCCATTTGCTTTTCTAAGTATTTCTCACATACATTCTTCAAAGCAAACACCTGATCCACACATCCTCTACCACTTCTGAAACCACACTGCTCCTCCTCAATCTGATGCTCTGTACATGCCTTCACCCTCTCAATCAATACCCTCCCATATAATTTACCAGCAATAATCAACAAACTTATACCTCTGTAATTTGAGCACTCACTTTTATCCCCTTTGCCTTTGTACAATGGCACTATGCAAGTATTTCGCCAATCCTCAGGCACCTCACCATGAGTCATACATACATTAAATAACCTTACCAACCAATCAACAATACAGTCACCCCCGTGTTTAATAAATTCCACTGCAATACCATCCAAACCTGCTGCCTTGTTGGCTTTCATCTTCTGCAAAGCTTTTACTACCCCTTCTATGTTTACCAAATCATTTTCCCTAACCCTCTCACTTTGCACACCACCTCGACCAAAACACCCTATATCTGCCACTATCATCAAACACATTCAACAAACCTTCAAAATACTCACTCCGTCTCCTTCTCACATCACCACTACTTGTTATCACCTCCCCATTAGCCCCCTTCACTGAAGTTCCCATTTGTTCCCTTGTCTTACGCACTTTATTTACCTCCTTCCAAAACATCTTTTTATTCTCCCTAAAATTTAATGATACTCTTTCACCCCAACTCTCATTTGCCCTCTTTTTCACCTCTTGCACCTTTCTCTTGACCTCCTGCCTCTTTCTTTTGTACATCTCCCACTCATTGGCATTATTTCCCTGCAAAAATCGTCCAAATGCCTCTCTCTTCTCTTTCACTAATACTCTTACTTCTTCACCCCACCACTCACTACCCTTTCTAATCTTCCCACCTCCCACGCTTCTCATGCCACAAGCATCTTTTGCGCAAGCCATCACTGCTTCCCTAAATACATCCCATTCCTCCCCCAATCCCCTTACGTCCTTTGTTCTCACCTTTTTCCATTCTGTACTCAGTCTCTCATGGTACTTCCTCACACAAGTCTCCTTCTCAAGCTCACTTACTCTCACCACTCTTTTCACTCCAACATTCTCTCTTCTTTTCTGAAAACCTCTACAAATCTTCACCTTCGCTTCCACAAGATAATGATCAGACATCCCTCCAATTGCACCTCTCAGTCATACCACACGCTCCAATGAAATAGCTTATTTCCACAACCTGGCTTCTTGACCTCTGTAGCTCATACCATGTCCTTGATTCAGCTCCACAGGTCTGGGTCAGGACAACGTTGTCCCTTAATCCTTTATTCATTTCCATACCTTTATCCTTTCATCATTCTATCATGGGACCCAATGACTCTTCTACTCTGTAGTGCCCTCTTCTTTATCAGTCCTTCAATGTCGTTGACCAAACTTAACCATGATAGCTTCAAAATACTGTAATTCTGTTTCCTCTTGCAGTCTTTCTCCCCCAACAGTTTAGAACACTTTCTTCTCTCACTTTACGGGGCTTTGCAAAATTTATACTTTTACTCTGTTTCCTTTTAAACATCATCATTCTAATTTTGCTTGTATCTACCTTCAATCACCTATGCCTACACACCATAAAACACATTTCCAACCCCTGACACACTCTATCTCTGCATCCCATTCCCCTAGTTTTGCTTTCATCTCTCTTAACAATCCATCCACACATATATACTGACATCATACAGCCCTGCCTCACACCCACATGTATACCAAAACTTTTGCTCAAATCTTCATTCACTCTTACTATGCTCTTGCTTTTCTATAGAAGGCCTTCACAAAATCCAACATTTGTCCCCATACCCCACACATCCTTAACACATCCCATAAAGCATTCCACTAGATTCTGTCATATGCTTTCTCCGGTTCCATAAAAGCTGAATACAGTGTCTTAACTTTAGCTTGATACTTTTTCACAGTCATTATCACCATAAAAATCAAATCCACACATCCGATACCTTTCCTTAAACCCCCTTGCTCCTTGCTTATTCTGCATACAATTACATCCATCACTATCAAGCACAAATTTAGCTGGTATACTTAACATTCTCCTATAATTGCTACATACATCCTTTGCACCTTTTCCTTTGAATAAACAAACATAATAGCTTTCACCCAATCCTCAGGCACAACATTCTGCTTCCATGCTAAATTACATATCATATGCATCCACTCTATCATACTTTCTCTTCCATACATCAACATGTCAGCCATAATCCCATCGAAGCCAGGTGCCTTTCCTACCTTTAACCCCATTATTGCCCATTTTCCTCTCCCTTCTTGCTACTGGCCCCTGCAATTGTATCCATTTCCTTCAATCCTCCATAACCATGCATGCAACAAGTGCTGACTCACCTTTCCCCACCTTCACTAGTTCTTTAAAGTACTTTTTCCATCCTCCTTTTGATTCAGAAACTCCACTTCCTTACTTCTCACATTTGCATTTCCAATCTTATATTCTCCTCTCCTATTTTGCCTCCTTGCAGTACAATATCTTATTTTCCCTAAACTTTTAACTGAACTTTCTTCCAAAATCTTCATTTATTCTTTTATTGCTTTCCTCTATCAGCTTCACAACATTCTACATACATATCTTTTATTCTTCCCTCCTCTTTTGCTGAACTTCTGCAGGTACTGCAGGTACATTCTGTTAAAGCAATTTACCTTATACCTTTTTCCTCTCTTCTACAGCACTTATAACCTCTTCCATCCACAATGCATTTTCCCTTTTATTCTTATATCTCACAATCTTGTACCCTACTACTAATTCTACAACCTGAGTCTTTCTCTAGACTACCACTTTTACCTCTCCATTCTTCCTTACACCATACCTCCACTTCTCCCTGATCCTCATCTCCACAAGAACTGCAAAATAGTCAGAATTTTCAAAGAATCTTCTAACAACACTAGCATCCAGCACAAACATTCATCCACAACCAAAAGGTCAATCAAACTCTTTTGTTCTTCTCTTCTATCATTTCTCACCCATGTATATCTGTGGATCATCTTGTGCTGAAAAAAGGTGTTTGCATGGAACAAACCTCTCTCAGTGCAGACATCCACAAGACAGGTTCCGTTCTCATTTACTCCTGGCACTACCCATTTACCAACTACCTTGCAAATTTCATCAGATCTCACTTTCACATTAATATTACCCATTAAAATCACGTTTCTTTCGCAGACCCAATTATACTCTACCTCTGACACCTGTCCCCTCCAGGAACTCCATTAAGGGTGTGGCCACAGCAAAAGAGTCTCCATCACTGGTGGACTTCAGTGCCTCCATAACCTTTAGCACTCACCCATATCAGGCCAATGGCAGAAAGCAACTCACAGTGCTTTCTGAGGTTCTAAACTAATGTTCCTACCAACTGCCTAATTTGTCTACCTTTCCAACCTTCCACTTCTACCTAATGCTCCCTCCTCATGTTCATACCTAATATTTCTACCTAATGTTCTTACCTACCTACCTACTACATCTATCATTTTGCTAAAAGGCAGGGTGAGCACACAGTGCTCACTGCAACAAAATCTACAGTTATGAAGAACAAGTTGTGTGAATTAAGCAATGTCAACAGTTGCATGAAAAGGAGAGATTGTATATTTGTGGAAAGAATGCCAGCAGTCCATGTGTACCTGAGACAGCAAGAAAAGATAGCTAGATGGTTAAGGGGAGTGCAACTTTTGCTGCACTGAAGTGCTTTCTCACAATGTAGCCATGACTAACCCTCCCAATACCCAGGCCAGTAGTATCAGTAATATACCGTCTTGGTCGGTGGGTGCTTATCAACTACTACCCATTCATACAGTCATTCAAATTTCTCTATAAATGCATCATTTGATCCTTGCCTTGCATAGTCTCCATATCCAAACACCCTTGCATAATCCACAATTCCAATATCTCCTATCACCAACACTATTCTTGATCTGTTCTATCCTCGCTCTGTAACACCCTTCTATACTCTCAGCCATAGCACAATTGCACATCCTTCTTTACCTAAACCCTGATAGATTTTATTAATTCCCATCCATGCCACTCCTCTTTCCATGCCCTTCCACAACCTGCATTCATCATTTCTATTTTCATTCCATACACCCTTCCCAGGATATGGGTTTCCACAATTCCTAGCACATTTAAACTATAACTTTTGAATATTTAAACAAGCTCCCTCTCTTCACTCTCACCAGTCATCCCATTAACATTCAGAATTATAACCCTTAATCAATCATCCCTTTTACTCCCTGGCATAACTGGTAGACTCTAACGATGCTCCTTAGCCTTTAGTGCCTCACCCTTGACCGGAAACTGGTAGAAGGTAACTCCAGTGAACTGTTTCTCAAAGACAAATAAAGTCATTGTTCATTTCTTCCTGATGCTACCTAACGAAGAAGGATGAAATATTAGCTAAAACAAAATATAAACACTTATACCTTGATATGGCATTTTCACTTGGGTCATTTCAGACTTGTAACACATATGCCTCAACTTGTTACAAATTTGAAAAAAGAAATATTTACCTTAATATTCTTAATATTTAAAAGAAGCTTTTCTTTAAATGATAAAATGTCAGCATATTTTGAGATATTTGTGTATCTATCACACATTTCAACTGTAACACAAAAATGCTATCTATATCTCTGATACCTGTTCCAAATGGAAATCCTTCAAAAGGGTGGTCACAGCAACAGAGTCTCCATGACTAAAGAACTCCAGTGCCACTTCTTAGCCTTTACTGCCTCACCCTTAACTGGCCACTGGCTGATGGCAAGTCTAGTGCAGTGTTTGCAGAGGCTCCTACCTAATGTTCCTAAAGACTACTTCTATCTAATGCTCCCACCACTACTTTTACCTTAATGCTATTCAATTCATATCCAACCACAAATGGCAATATACATATATATTCACTGCTACTCATTATATACAGCATTCAAGGTAGAGCATAAGCATCTCAATATTTCTGGAAAGAACTTCCAACATGTTCATTGAAGTAAAGGATGCAAGGATATCACTGAAGGTTCTCAGGTCTGATGCTGGCCAGCCATTCAGTTATAAAAAAAGTCTATGGGTTCCACTCTCCATTTGTTACATTACCATTTTTTTTTTTTTTTTTTTTTTTTTTTATACTTTGTCGCTGTCTCCCGCGTTTGCGAGGTAGCGCAAGGAAACAGACGAAAGAAATGGCCCAACCCCCCCCCCCCCCATACACATGTACATACACACGTCCAGACACGCAAATATACATACCTACACAGCTTTCCATGGTTTACCCCAGACGCTTCACATGCCTTGCTTCAATCCACTGACAGCACGTCAACCCCTGTATACCACATGACTCCAATTCACTCTATTTCTTGCCCTCCTTTCACCCTCCTGCATGTTCAGGCCCCGATCACACAAAATCTTTTCACTCCATCTTTCCACCTCCAATTTGGTCTCCCTCTTCTCCTCGTTCCCTCCACCTCCGACACATATATCCTCTTGGTCAATCTCTCCTCACTCATTCTCTCCATGTGCCCAAACCATTTCAAAACACCCTCTTCTGCTCTCTCGACCACGCTCTTTTTATTTCCACACATCTCTCTTACCCTTACGTTACTTACTCGATCAAACCACCTCACACCACACATTGTCCTCAAACATCTCATTTCCAGCACATCCATCCTCCTGCGCACATCTCTATCCATAGCCCACGCCTCGCAACCATACAGCATTGTTGGAACCACTATTCCCTCAAACATACCCATTTTTGCTTTCCGAGATAATGTTCTCGACTTCCACACATTTTTCAAGGCTCCCAAAATTTTCGCCCCCTCCCCCACCCTATGATCCACTTCCGCTTCCATGGTTCCATCCGCTGACAGATCCACTCCCAGATATCTAAAACACTTCACTTCCTCCAGTTTTTCTCCATTCAAACTCACCTCCCAATTGACTTGACCCTCACCCCTACTGTACCTAATAACCTTGCTCTTATTCACATTTACTCTCAACTTTCTTCTTCCACACACTTTACCAAACTCAGTCACCAGCTTCTGCAGTTTCTCACATGAATCAGCCACCAGCGCTGTATCATCAGCGAACAACAATTGACTCACTTCCCAAGCTCTCTCATCCCCAACAGACTTCATACTTGCCCCTCTTTCCAGGACTCTTGCATTTACCTCCTTTACAACCCCATCCATAAACAAATTAAACAACCATGGAGACATCACACACCCCTGCCGCAAACCTACATTCACTGAGAACCAATCACTTTCCTCTCTTCCTACACGTACAAATATATCAAATATTTGTTACTGATAAAATACAGTATGTCAGAACATTTCAAGTTATTTGTAAATTTGTCGTGAATATTTCACTAACATCACTGCAAAATACATTTTCACTCACATCCCACCAATTAGCAAAATACATTCATATCCCAATAGCTGGTGGACCACCTGTAGTCAATACCTGCACAGTGTAGTGGAGCACTAGAAGTACAGCACACCATAGTTAACTGCTAACCCATTATTTACCAAGTTTAAAATAAGTTTAGACATTCTGATAAGTCTGGAAGAAATGCTATGCAAACTTGGGAGTCCATGATGTAAGTTTATCACTAGAGGTTAGAGATGCTTTGGAGCATTGATGCTGGTCAGAATCTCTGTTTAATAGCCAAGTCCATGGGTCTTCCTCACTCACCTGTAGTCACCATCCATAAAGATAAAATTCCATTCTCCTCTATGTCGGGCTATCCATCAAGAGCTATACTAATAAGCTGAAAAAGAAGCAATGTGATGGACAGAACAAAAAACCTCAACACTTGGACTGAGGACCAGGATCAGAGAAACATGCCTATGTCTACAATGATTATCCAGGTAAAGGTGAAGACACTGAATAATGACATGAATAAAGAAGGGAGAAATCATGAGGAAGATTTTGCTAAAAGACAGGGGTTGTATGAGAAGTTCAAAAAGCATCATGGTTTCCATTACATCTGTATCGCAGGGCTGCTATTGATGACACTGAGGAAGGTTACACACCTCAACAAGTACTTAACAGAGATGGAACTGGGTTGTTTGGGAAATTAATGCCAGCCACAACACTCATCAACAAGGAAGAAAACAGTGTTCAGGGTTCAAGACAGTATTAACTCTGATGTTGCTGCTGGTGGGAATCTAAGGGAAGTTTTAAGGTTGAAACCTTGTTAGTTTCTTTTTGAAAATCCCATGAGTATGTAAAGTCAGCATTGCTTGTGATCTAGCATTCTAATCAAAAGTCTTAGGGGCAACATAACAAATTCATACCAATGGGTTTGCTGGCTCTTTCTGTCCAGCTGTGGAACACAAGTGTGCCAATAAAACCTTAGTTAATAAAGTATTGCCCATTCTTGACATCCTGAACACATGAATAAAATGTTAGGGCAGAGATACTACAAAAAACTACCACTTCCTTGCTTCAGTCCAAGATATATGATCTTTGAAGAGCATTCCAACATCTCCTCAAAGGTAAACATATGGTGAAAGAAAGCCTTCAATCAAGGAATGGTGGAAGAAATATACCATCTTACATACTGTTAAGACAACATTGCTAGATCATGGGAGGAAGTTATATTTAAAACGATGTTGTTTGGGGCAAGCTATGGCCTCAGTGTAAGCACAATTTCTCTGGTTTTGACCAAGAAGAAAAAATATCTCAAATCCAGCAAACATCTGTAATGTGCAAAAAATGTTGGCTTCTACGAAATTCAGAAAAATGTAGCTGAGGAGCTGAAGGGAACTTATGAGGTCAGCTTAGGTTTGGCTGCTGCCCTCACTAATGATATGGATCCCAGACATGAATGTGCTCTGGCATTCTGTAGACTATTTGCAAATGCTTCACATACCTACACAGAGATTTATAGAAAATGAGGTGGGTAACACAGCTAACACTGGACAGTTTTTTCTAAAGGCCTATAAAAACTTATCCACCTCCAGTTATAATAATTGCTGGATTAGATGATTCATGAGGTAACACAGAAAAGCACTTATAAGAAAAAACAAATAAATAAATAAAAACCTCCAAGGGGAAAGGGAAGTGGAAACATCCTTTACTGTAACGTGCCACTTACAACCAAGAAGTTATCAGAAAAGTTTAATGACTTACACAAGGCTGTTCCTCTAATTAATGATATGGATTCCAACAATGAACATGCACAGGCATTCTCTAGATTCAATAACAGATTAATAGATACTTTACATGCCTAAAGGGATATTTCTGAAGATAGAAAGAGGTTGGACACAAAGTTGACATTGGACAGCTCTTTCAAACAACCTGGGGAAATTTTTCCACTTCAGTTAAAACAACAGCTGGATCAAATGATTCAGAGGGTGATGATGACAAGGCTATCACCCCCTTCCTTTCTGGTAGCAATTATTCCACTCATTTTTCAGTAAGCCAATCAAATATCGTCTGCATTACCTACGGAGATGAGGATCAGGAAGAAGTGGAGGTATGGCACAAAGAAGAAAGTTAGAGTAAGTGTTGGAAAGGGAAGAGATGAAGCAGAAAGAATGCAAGGGGAAGTGTGAAAGAAGGGTGACACAAAGTTTAGATGAAAGTGCAGTAAATGAAGCCAACACAGACATGAGTCACAGAGGTCATGAATCCAGGCTGGGAAAAATGAGTTATTTAAGAGTTGTATGTGGTAGGATTAGATGGAATGAAGAAAGTAATGAGGGGGTGTATGAAAGATTTGGTATGGCAAGGAATGCTACTGGTTACTGTCAGTATGATGGGAACTAACCCACTCAGACCCCGTTGCTTACAAACATGAGATGAAGGGTACTCAATTAACAGTAATCGAAGTCAGTTCTCTATCATGGACTCCATAGCCTAGTGGTTAATATACCAAGCTCCCATCCTCAAGAGTCCCTTCTATTCTTAAGAGGCTTCTGAATCACTTCTGAAGCTACATCCACCAGTCAGAGCCAAAGAGGTCATAAATGTGCAGGTAGAGCTGGGCCATTTAGTAGTAAGTGAGGAGTGTCTTTTTTAGGGTCACTCCATTGTGAGCATGAAAGGTCTTATGATATGTTGAAATGGTGTTTGTAGCTTTGTAGTGATCGAGGATGTCCAAAGCACAAGCATGAGTGTGCAACTCATGTTTGTCTGGAGTGTGGTTTTGGTGGCAGTCTGTCTAGTGAGCTGGATTTTAAGACTGAGTTGTGAGGTCAGCTGTTTCATGCTTGTTAAGTTACTTCGATGTGTAAATCTTTAGTCTGTGTTGTATTTGTTGGGAGGTGAAAGGATCTTTGAGTATAGGTCATTGAAGTGTGAAAAAGGTTTGAGTATAAATCACTGAAGTGTGAAAAATGTTAAGATTTTTACTTCTACTTCGGGGTTTGGGTGGGAGAGGTCTAGTGCTATTACACAGAATTAACTGCTGAGCACCATGAAGTGGAACTGTATATACCTTACCTTACCTTCTTACCCAAGGAGTCCCTTTTGTCCTTACAAGACTCCTGCAGCATCCAGGGTGCTGGCCACATCCACTGGTCAGGACCACAGATCCTGCACAGAGATGTGTTAGCATCTATGTGCAGAAAAAGCAGGGTAATTGAGTAGTAAGTGCTTGGTGTCTCCTTTATGGTAGCTGTGCCATGGATCTGAAGAATCTTGGAATATGTTCATAAAGTGTTTGTAATGTTAGTCTTTGTGTTGGAATTCAAGTCTGGGTTTGAAGGATGGTGCATGTTGGGTTACTTCTGTGTGTATGTGTTTTGTCAGTGTTATATATGTTGGGCATGGGTTGGGTTGATGGTTAGTTAAAGAATGGTTTGGATGCAGAGTTCTAGTAGAGTTGCATAGAACTAAGTGATGTGCATTCTGAAGTGAGTTTGATTGGGAGGGTCTTTGTTTCATTTTGAAGATGCTCAGTATTTGTGGATGCTTAATACCCAGTGATTGTTCTGAAAGCAATATTCTGTTTGGTTTGCTGCTTTTTTTTTTTTTACCTTTCAGATGGGAAGACCAGGCAGATGATGCAATATTCCAAGTGGAGCAAAAGAACCGTTTATAGAGGAGTTAAAGGATTCATTTACTTGTCCAAATCTAGTACCACAGAGGGTTCTGAGGGCACTTAGCTTGTGTGTCATATGTGATGCCTAAAATGGAATGTGTTCTGCTCGGTGGAGGAGAACTGACCCTTCATGATGACAAAGTATCAGTCTAAGGATAAAACAGGAACTGAAAAATTCTGAACAGATGTAGGCATTTTGTTCTATGTGAGGCATTGTTACAATTGTTACAACGATGGTGCTATTGTGGTATCAGGGTGCTGTGAGGTGACTGTGAGCCTGTGCATACAAAAGGATGTTCATGTTGAGGTTTGTTACTTAATGGGATGTCATGTAGAAAGGGTTAAGAGAAAGAACTGCTCACTACAAAATTGGCCAACAATGTTTTGTCATTGTTTTGGAGGGTGGTGTCAAGTATTTTTCTGTGTGAGGATTTTTTGGTGGGGAGTGTTAAATGCTCTGTTGATATCTACTGCCACAGGTTATGAAATCATTATAGTACAAATTGTGTGAGCTCTGTGTGTAGTATGGTAGTTGAGTGTTTGAGTCTGAAGCCATGCTGAGTCAGTGAGGGTGGAAGGTTTTGTCGTTGAGTGTTCGAGTCTGAAGCCATGCTAAGTTGGTGTGGGTGGAAGGTTTTGTCTGATTCTGATGTAAACCATTTTTTCACCATTTGGATACTTATGAAAGAGGGGAAATAGGGTAGTAAGAGGCAAGGGAGTTGGATGGTTTGGAGGACTTTAGGATTGGTATTATATTGGCAAGCTTCCAGATGTTTGGGATTTTGTTGTGTTGCCAGGAGTAAATGAAGATATCTGTATGTGTTTGGAGTGCAAATGGGCCAAAGCATTTTATGTGAAAGTTTGATATGTTATCAGGGCCTTAAGCAGGAGAGTTCTTTATGGTTTTAATTACAATGCTTGTATCAGTGGAAGTGAAGGGTAGGTGGGCAGATGTTTTTGGATGAATTTTGTGTAAGTTTTTCATGACTTTTCTGTTTAGATGTTGGTTTGTGGGTGATTTTTGAGTAGTAGTGTGTGTGTGCGCTTTATATATATGTATATATTCTTTCTTTTCTCTATACTCAATCACCTTTTCCCACATTACTGAGGTACTGCCAGGAACAGACGAAGAAATGCCACATCTACCTATATCCATTCACATGCTGTCATGTGTAATGCACTGAAACCACAGCTCCCTATCTACAATCAGGCCCCAGAGACCTTTCTATGGTTTACCCTAGACACTTCAAATGCTTTGGCTCAGTCCTATGCCAGCATGTCGATCCCTGTATTCCCATCACTCCAAGTGACTCTATCCTGTGCATGTCCTTTACCATCCCTTAATATATATATATCAAAAATAAAAGAATGTAATCATAAAAACTCAAAGAAAAATACATGCCCATGTTTGTTACACGAAACATCCAATAATCATCTACTCTCTCTCCAATCCTCCTAAAAAGCATCCTTTCTAGACTAACAATGATAGGCTACGAAATAAGTGAATAGTGAATGTAGCATCTAACATTACCGACAAAAAAGAACAAAAATACATACATACGTAACACTATTCAGGGAGACTTTCACATCTTACTACCAGTGCTTTGTTAGGTCATTTAACTTCTAAGCACAACAAAATAAGGGGAGAGCTTTGAAGTGCACGGAAAATGGTGAGTAAAATGATTAAACAATATCCAATGTCACCAAACTCACAACTAAGACAACTAATTTAATTTCACTAAAAATCATCTCTGTCTTCATGAAAGCATGCATATCTTAGTATGCCTATATATCGCTTGAGCCATATGCAATAACTTCAACAAGTTTCTCAAGTACTGCATTATTACCAATTCCCATTAGAAAATGAAAACGAATTGTGAATTTCATATAAAAGGCAATTGCTTCTTTCCACAAAATATGCTGATCTACTCAAATAGGTAATCAACCTAACACTCCTGTTACGATTTCTGAGCAAAACCCCCTGAAACTAAAGTTGACCTGTATGTCCACTTTAATGAGGCATAAATATTTATCAACTATAAAGTAACTGCATGCAAATTCAGGTAACAGATAAACATATTTCATAACCAAAATCACTTCACTTGAATTAAAACAGTAATATACAGCAATTTACAATTCAAACATTATGGTACCGATTATACTAGCTAAAGACTTAATATTCTTCATACATCTTGAGCTAAAAATGGAATATCATGGGTACATCTTATCATGATCTCGAAAACTCTCTTCCTTTACACACTATCAAAAAGTCACAAACTTTATATGAATACTATGACATTCCTTTAATTAGAGATCTGTTTATGGTATCCACCACCAAATACTCAAAAATAATGAATATATTCAGTGCCCCAGAGTTCAATGAAAATATAACCATCTGCTTGGGAGATATTACTTCACAGAACTATGCATCCTATCCCTGAGATGATAACTACACTCCATATAGTCTGAGCCATCCAGCTGGCCCAGCCATATGGATTATATCACACCAGTTTTCTCTCCATCAAAATTTCTTAGAGAGAACATCTGAGAACCAAAAATGGAATAAAAAACAGTTTATACTACAGAAACCTTCACTTTTTCCCAAAGCACTGATAAGCTGCAAGTTATTCAACACTACCCATCATACCTACTTTTGGCTCAGAGGACTTAAGATCAGACCGATTCAATGAATAATCATCTATATACTGACACATACTGGTGTACTTAACCGCTAATGAATACATTTTGATTCACTATCAGTAAACATGATGCAGTGTGACTTTTATAAATAGCCTGCCCCACTTAGCAGCTTCTACAAACAAGTTTCTCCTACAATGACAACATTTGATCTAGAGCAAAACCAACCGCAGTTCTCACTCACGATGTGATGCACTAATGTCCACTCCTACATAATGATCAGGTCCCGCTGGTGACGTGAATAGTGTAAGGTGAGAGGGAGGAAGTGTGAGCGTCAAGATGGCTGAATCGCGACGCTCTGAACAGCTGATCAGCAAAACACAAGAACATCGCTAAGCAAATCAACACGTGTGCAATAAATACATGCTAGTTAACCAGCGCCACTTTGATACAGATAGTCTGAATAGTCCGATCACATCATTGACTTTCCATCATATATATTGGATGTTATCACAGACTAACTATTACAGAGAAGGCGAGAAAAAACGTAAGACGTGTCACTCTCTTCAACCTTCTCATATCTTAAGTATATACACCACAGGAGACTTACAAATGAGAACTTCGATGCCTCCAGCAGAAAAGCATATAACCCACCTATTTCAGATGCCGGTCTCTAAAAAGTGACCGCAGATGTTCCTCTGTATGTGCTACTTCCCTACGAAAGACGAGCCAAAAGACTTAAGTTTACCAGTGAAGCAAAAACGTCAGTAGCGCCATCTACGCAATACGCGAGAATTGTGCACATATTTGGCTATAATATGGGTATTTGACATCAAATTTATACTCACAAATTGCCTTTCATACGAAATGTTTTATTTTCTTCTTCCAAAGAGGATGTTAATGCGAAGGTAATAGTAGGCGTTCCTTGTGATATCAACTGTTTACGTCTGTGTTTACATCTATCAGCTGAAGAGGAAGTTTAAACTGTGCGGTCCACGCAACACAGGTAAATATTGTGCCAAACGCGCGTAATTCAAAATGTTTGCACTCTTCGCGGCGGCGATCCGATACACTTTGCCGGGTATCGATCCTGGTGGGGGAGTCTGAGTGGCACTAAACGGTAAGCGCCAGGGTCTTTATAACGTCACGCATCCCTGCCATCCCGGGAAGTGAGTACTAACCACGCAACGTTGACAAGGTATCGATCAGTCCGGCGTGAGCCAACACCATACACCGTATCAACATGATGCCAGCAATTCCATGTACAGCAAAGCCCGTATCGTTACGTAATTAGATTTTTATGATAATCTAATCAGATTTTATTATTTCTCATTACATAAAGTGGAAAAAGTTACAAAGTCTCTTGTCCTTTAAAACAAATATTTGCACGTGCCACTTGGTTAAAGCTAAGGGAAGTGTCACCGGCTCTAGAATTTACTATAATTTCAGGGTGACCCTTGAAGATCACCTGGCGCGGACGTAGACTGAAACAGAAAACTGTGTCTCACCAACAGTAGGGGCAACAGGTGGGTCCCAGACCAGCCTTCCTTCAACTGTTGACTGGGATTCCCATGTATTTCTTTTTCATAATCCGCTGGAAATAAAGAGCGAATGTAGATCTCAAATTTCGAGGTGAGTTTCTAATACAACGAGGCACAATTAGCTGAACCAGGGAGTGGACGACGCCCAGCTGAAGTCCTATACTGGCCTCCCAGTATAGGAATAAATTTGGTATCTGGTAACTTATAAATAATAATAATAATAATAATAATAATAATAATAATAATAATAATAATGATAATAATAATAATAATAAATAATATTAATAATAATAATAATAATAATAATAATAATAATAATAATAATAATAATAATAATAATAATCCCTGGGATAGGGGAGAAAGAATACTTCCCACGTATTCCCTGCGTGTCATAAAAGGCGACTAAAAGGGGAGGGAGCGGGAGGCTGAAAATCCTCCCCTCTCGTTTTTCATTTTCCAAAAGAAGGAGCAGAGAAGGAGACCAAGTGAGGATATTCCCTCAAAGGCTCCGTCCTCTGTTCTTAACGCTACCTCGCTAACGCAGGAAATGGCGAATAGTATGGAAAAAAAAAATATCATTATCATTATTATCATTATGATAATGGGAATAATTGGAAGACAAATAACGTTTCAGCGGGTGTTCTTGGTTAGATCATTGTTATATCTGAGAGGGAAACAGAAACACGTTATACAACAACATCAGTACTTTATTGCACAGAATATAAAAGGCGAGGTAACAGAGGACAATGGGCTACTGGAGGTGGAGGTTTATGGTGTGGCGAAGAGTGCAGGCCGCAAGGAAGAGAACACCACAGTGGCTTCTCTGAGCCAGCGTCCTGGTAGGAGACGTCAAGGTGCTAGTAAGTGGGCTTGTGTGTCCCAGGCCAGCTTGACTGACTTCTTTCTGTTGTTTGAGATTAAACCTTCCTCCAACTCATAAGGTGCGGGCCCTGTGCTATAGGGCGGCCCGCCGGTGGTGAGGGACCTAAGCACTGGGCCTATGGGGTTGGGCTTATCCGAACCGGCCATCAGGAGAGCCAGGCTCCCTCTGACTTCCTTCCGTGATGCCCGGGTATATAAGAGGCGGCGAGGTCAGGTTTGGGAGGGGTAGCTATTCCCAAAGGGAACTAGAGACGTCGAAGCCGAATGTCGCAAGCCTCTCTCTCTCTCTCTCTCTCTCTCTCTCTCTCTCTCTCTCTCTCTCTCTGCTTCTTGACAGAGGCTAAGTCCGTAATTACAGTGGCAGTTTTTGAACTGCCATCGTCGAACATCGAGTATGGATGTCTGGGATTAATATTGCTAGTGAGGCCTTGGGTTGGATCAGCAAAATCATTTCTTAGGAGATTTATTAGGTCAGGTGACGTCAACCGCTGTGACCTGCCTACGAGTCAGAGCGTCGTCAGAAACACTTAGAGATGCGACAGTGGGTCGCTACAGAGGTTAATGAAAGGGAAAAGGAAAAGACAAGGAAGAGTATTTATACATTCTATAGAAAGTGAAAAACTTTTCTTTTAAAAAGCGTCAGGCCATAGTTAATGGGAAAGACATGAGAGGGTAGAGGGTCAAAAAGCTCTGATATGTAGGAAGAGAAACAGTTATCAGAATGGCCCTCCCCTGAGTTGCCGACGGCTACTATGTATGTAATCATATAACGCAGCAGTGTGGTCTAGCTAATAGTGGGGGTACACAAGCAGCCAGTTCTCGAGACCAAAAACCAAAGTAATACCTCTAAAATAGGGAAATTGAACCAACATTGCAGTGCAGGGCAACTGGATCAAGTTTTGATGTTAGCCTGGGAGGGTTCATAAATTGGACCGCTTTCGACTCGACTCTGTCAAGTAAGGATGCACAGCTAGAGCCAACTCTAAGATGTGAGAGCAGTACTCCATACAAGGACGCATCAATCCTTTCTATAAATGGAACAACTGTTCGGAAAACAAAATTCCACATCTAAATAAGGCAGACTTTGCTATTCCCGTTATGAGAAGTTTCCAAGGTAGTGTGGATGGTACAGTAATACTAAGTATGTTCTTTGAGTTAAGAGGGGGGTTTACAGATCCTTCAAAGGAGAGAGGAAAGGTGTGAGTTTACTGATGAAGTTGTACCAAGACGAGATGCAGATCGAGTAAGAGAGAAAAGAGCAGATTTGAAGGATGTGGAGGAATGCAAGGGTATGTCGTCAGCGTATGAACGCATCTGATTTTTGTGAAGAAAGTAAATCGTTGATGAAAAGAAGAAAAAGTGTGTGAGACAGTACAGAACCTTGAGGGACACCGCTGTCGTTGGAGAAAAGGGGAAAGCCAGATCCATCAGTAACCACTGAGATAAATCGGCCAGAGAGGATGCTAGATATGAAGGAGCAAAGTGAGGGAGGGAAGCTAAAATGGGGATACTTAGAGATCTGACCCCGATTCCACACCCTGTCAAAAGCTTTGAATTTATTAAAGGCAATTACAGTGGATTCCCCAAAATCTTTCAGGGACGAAGACCAGACGTTAGTAAGATAGGAGAGAATATCACCAGTGGATCTCAAAATGTCTCTAAGGGTTTGGGAGATGAGGAGGATTCAAAGACTGGAAACAGAAGATGTCGATACAACAGGACGTTATTTAGAGGGGTTAGAATGATCCTCCTCCTCAGGTATGGGGTGAACCAACGCATGCTTCAATAAAGAAATGTTCTATTTTTTTTCTTTTTTCAAAGAAACGGAATAGGTACAGGTTCGGAGGCACACTCTATCAGGACACGGGAATGGATGCCATCAGGACCACAAGCCTTGCTTGTGTCCAGAGAAAGAAGCGCTTTTCGGACAGTTAAAAAGAGATATGGGGATGGGGCATAAGACTGGTTGGAGGAGTATCAATAGGTGAAGGAATGTTAGAGTCATCCAAGGTAGAGTTAGAGGAGAAACGGGAACCAGAGTTGCTTTGTCTATGGGAGAGACAGCTATAGTACTGTCAGAAAGGAAGAGTGAGGGAAAGATGGAGCGACAGAAGTAGTTTGCGATGCCCTTGGCTAAAGACCAGAGAGACCTATCAGCAGATGACGAGGAGAGGTTATCGCACTTCCTCTGAATAAAGGGAAGCTTTGCATCAAGGACAACGTGCTTGCAATGATTACGGGCAGTGATAAATACTGAATGGGAGTTGAAGGAAGGAGAGTTTTCCAAGCCCGATATGCCTGATCCATTGCTTGAATGGCTTCAAAACGGGAACGGTTGAATTATGGATTGGATGAAGAGATCATCTTGGAGGAAGAGGGGATAAATGCTTCCATTCCCACAACATTTCCTGCTATGCGTTTGCCGGAGACAGTAGCATCACCACATGAGACAGTAATTCACCCAAGAAAACTCTTCAAAGAATTTTCGTACGTTATTCCACCCAGTTTTGATGAGGTGCTAATATTCATTTACATTTAGAGGGGGCTTGGGAGAAAACACAGATCTGAAAAGAAAATACTGAACTCCTTCCACATCACGCTAGCGCTCTTGAACAGACTTAATTACTAACAATAAAAAAAATCGATAAAGTGTTTGTTTGACGGTGATCTAAATGTGCTTACAGGAATGAGAACGATGAAAATGAACTTGTCTATCATCATTACCGCCATCCTCAGCTCCAACTGTTGCATCAGGTGTGTACATAAATCCTCTAAAATATCCCACACTCACACAGTGCTTCTTACTTTTTCTACCGCACACAGAGTCGAATTATCAGCTGAAACCAACGTCTCTATCCACTCCATCTCTCCACACAAAATGCTCTCACTCCAACCCATCCCATCATTCATATGGTATTTTCTTCCATACTATTCTTAGCCCTATTCACTTCACTCACTGCATCTATCTCTCTCTTCAGTCTACATGTGTGAGTTTATATCTATATACCTCCTGGTATATAGAAGGAACAGAGAATTGGGCCAGGTGAGGGTATTCCCTCAAAGGCCCAGTCCTCTGTTCTTAATGCTACCTCGCTAACGCGGGAAATGGCGAATAGTTTAAAAGAAAAAGAAAGAACCTCCTGGACCAACTTATCAACTGCCAACCGTCTTATTATTGATCTCTTCACAACACATTTCGTTTTCATCTTCATTCTTCCCTCTATCTATCCTTTTTTAATCCAACTATACTACGCACATTACCCATGTCTACCGCAATATTCTCTACCAGTATAACCCATATCATCTTGCGTTTCACATCTACTTCTCACCCTTGCATATCTCGCCTCTCAACTTCAACTTCCCCGTTATAATCCTCACTAAATTTTGTACTCAAATACTTAAGGGCAAGTTCATGCACATCCCTTACCAACATCACCCATACAGTACATGACGATCAGCACATCTCGCTCTCGTCTGAGGTAACGTTTCCCTCATAAAGACATTAGATTACCAAGGTGACGCCACACACCTTCGACGCACTCCCGAACTTCAGACCACTCGCTCATGTCACCAAACACTCTCCATACATAGAGTTAAGACTTCCTGGAGCGCATCTTGATCTATTCATTGGGGTGGTGGTTTAATACAATTATCAAAAGCTGTTATGGAGGCATATGGCACTGTATAGACTCAGATGTGGAGAGAGAAGGATACAGCCTGGTAATGAGAAGATCCAAGAGAGTTGGTAGAAAAGAGAAAGAGAGTTTGGAATAAGTTGAATATGTAAGAAAATGCGATGAATGGAAGTCAAGGAATGTAGTAGATTGGATATTTAATAAAAAAAAAAGTTAAAGAATGGTACACTTAAATTAATGGAAAGTATCGGTCGATTTCGAGAATATTCAAAGAATAACAACACTACAATAATGCAGATGGAGGTAAAGAAAATTAGGAGATACGTGCATGTAAAGCAGTACCAGCGTAGCAGACAAGTTTTGGACAATATTTGTGAAAAAACATTAAGGTTGTGACAAGTGGAGGAAGTACAACACAAGTGGAGGGGTACTACACAAGTGACGGAGGTACTACACAAGTGGAGGAGCACAATACAAGTGGAGGGGTACTCCACAAGTGGAGGGAGTACAACACAAGTGAGTGGAGGAAGTACAACACAAGTGGAGGAGGTACTACACATGTGGAGGAGCACAATACCAGTGGAGGGGTACTACACAAGTGGAGGGAGTACAACACAATTGGAGGTAGCAAAACACAACTGGAGGGGTATTACACAAGTGGAGGATGTACAACACAAGTGGAGGGAGCACAACACAAGTGGAGGGGGTACTACACAAGTGGAGGGAGTTCAACACAAGTGGAGGAATACAACACAAGTGGAGGAAGTACTACACAAGTGGAAGGGGTACTACACAAGTGGAGGGAGCACAATACAAGTGGAGGTGGTACTACACAAGTGGAGGAGCACAACACAAGTGGAGGGGTACTACACAAGTGGAGGGAGTACAACACAAGTGGAGGGAGCAAAACACAAGTGGAGGGGTACTCCACAAGTGGAGGGAGTACAACACAAGTGGAGGGAGCACAACACAAGTGGAGGGGGTGATACACAAGTGGAGTGAGTACAACACAAGTGGAGGGAGTACAACACAAGTGGAGGAGGTACTACACAAGTGGAGGGAGCACAATACAAGTGGAGGTGTTACTACACAAGTGGAGGGAGCACAACACAAGTGGAGGGGTACTACACAAGTGGAGGGAGTACAACACAAGTGGATGGAGCAAAACACAAGTGGAGGGGTACTATACAAGTGGAGGGAGTACAACACAAGTGGAGGGGCACAACACAAGTGGTGGGAGTACTACACAAGAGGAGGGAATACAACACAAGTGGAGGGAGCACAACACAAGTGGAGGGGTACTACACAGGTGGAGGAGTACAACACAAACACAAGTGGAGGGAGCACAACACAAGTGGAGGAGGTACTACATAAGTGGAGGGAGTACAACGCAAGTGGAGGGAGCATAACACAAGTGGAGGGGTACTACACAAGTGGAGGGAGTACAACACAAGTGGAGGGAGCACAACACAAGTGGAGGAGGTACTACATAAGTGGAGGAAGTACAACACAAGTGGAGGGAGCACAACATAAGTGGAGGGGATACTAAACAGGTGGAGGGAGTACAACACAAGTGGAGGGAGCACAGCACAAGTGGAGGGGATACCAAACAGGTGGAGGGAGTACAACACAAGTGGAAGGAGCACAACACAAGTGGAGGAGGTATTACATAAGTGAAGGGAGTACAACACAAGTGGAGGGAGCACAGCACAAGTGGAGGGGGTACTACACAAGTGGAGGGAGTACAACACAAGTGGAGGGGTACTACATAAGTGGAGGGAGTACAACACAAGTGGAGGGAGCACAACACAAATGGAGGGGGTACTACACAAGTGGAGGGGGGTACTACACAAGTAGAGGGAGTACAACACAAGCGGAGGGAGCACAAAACAAGTGGAGGTGGCTACTACACAAGTGGAAGGAGTACCACAGATGGAGGGAGCACAACATAAGTGGAGGGGGTACTCCATAAGAGGAGAGAGTAAAACACAAGTGGAGGTAACACAACACAAGTGGAGATGGCACTACACAAATGGAGGGAGTACAACACAAGTGGAGGGAGCACAACACAAATGGAAGGGGTGATACACAAGTGTATGGAGTAGACAAGTGGAGGGGTGCTACATAAGTGAAGGGATTACAACACAAGTGGAGGGGGTACTACACTACACAAGTGGAGGAGGTACTGCAAAAATGGAGGGAGTACAACACAAATGGAGGGAACTATATAAGTGGAAGGAGCACAACACAAGTGGAGGGAATACAGTACAAGTAGCACAAGTAGAGGGTGTACTACATAAATGGGGGGAGTACAAAACACGTGGAAGGGGTACTACACAAGTGGAGGGGGTACTGAACAAGTGAAGGGAGTAGAACACAAGTGGAGGAGGTACTACATAAGTGGAGGGAGTATAACACAAATGGAGGGAGTACATCACCAGTGGAGGGGGTACTACACAAGTGGAGGGAGTACTACACAAGCGGAGGGGGTACTACACAAGTGGAGGGAGTAGAACACATGTGGAGGGAGTAAAACACAAGTAAAGGGGTACTACACAAGTGGAGGGAGTACTACATAAGCGGAGAGTACTCCACAAGTGAAGATAGCACTACACAAGTGGAGAGAAAACTATAAAAGTGGAGAAGCTACTACACAAGTGGAGAGAGTACTCCACAAGTAAAGGTAGTTCTACACAAGTGGAGAGAATACTATACAAGTGGAGAAGGTACTACACAAATGAAGGGAGTATTACACATGAGGAGAGAGTACTATAAAAGTGGAGAAAGTACTAAACAAGTGGAAGGAGCACTACACAAGTGGAGACAGTTTTATACAAGTAAAGAAAATACTACAAAAGTGGAGTACTACACAATTGGAAAGAGTATTACACAAGTGGAGGGAGTACTTCACAATTGGAGCAGAGACTACACAATTGGAGGGAGTACTACACAACTGGAGAGAGCATTACACAACTGGAGAGAGCATTACACAAGTGGAGGGAATACTACACAAGTGGAGAAGGAACTACACAGGTGGAGGGAGTAAAACACGAGTGGAGGGAAAAGTGCACAAGCGAAGAAGGCAATACACAAGTAGAGGGAATATCACAAGTGGAGTGAGTATTACACAAGTGGAGGGAGTGTTAAACAAGTAGAGGGAGTACTGTACAAGTGGAGGGAATACTACACAAGTGGAAAGAGTACTACACAAGTGAAGAGATTACTACACAAGTGGAGGGAGTACTAAACAAGTTAAAGAAGCACTACTCGGGTGGAGAGTACTACACGAGTGGAGGGAGTACTGAGCAATTGGAGGGGGTACTATACAAGTCCAGAGAGTACAACAAGAGTGGAGAAAGTACTACACAAGCGGGGAGTACTACACAAGTGGAGAGAGTACTACAAAAGTGGAGGGAATGCTACGCAAGTGGAGGGAGTGCTACACGAGTGGAGGGAGTACTACATCAGTGGAGGGAGTACTACATCAGTGGAGGGAGTACTACACAAGAAGAGTACAAGTGGAGAAGGTCCTACACAAGTGGAGGGAGTGCTACACAAGTGGAGAAGGTACTACATAAGTGGAGGGAGTACTACACAAGGGGAGGGAGTACTACACAAGTGGAGGGAGTACTACACCAGTGGAGAAGGAGGTACACAAGTGGATAGACTATTATACAGGTGGAGGGAGTCCTACACAAGCGGAGGGAGTACTACACAAGTGAAGGGAATACTGCACAAGTGAATGGAGTACTATACAAGTGGAGCGAGTAATATACATGAGGTGGGAGTACTACACAAGTGAAGGTACTATACATGTGGAGGGAGTACTACACAACTGGAGGGAGTACTCAACAACTGGAGAAGGTACTACGCATGTGGAAAGGTACTACAAAAGCGGAGAAGGTACTAAACAAGTGGAGAAGGTTCTACACAAGTGGGGGAGTACTACACAAGTTGAGGGAATACTACACAAGAGGAAAGAGTACTACACACGTGGAGGGAATACTACACAAGTGGATGGAGTACTACACAAGTGGAGGGAATACTACACAAGTGGAGAGTACTACACAAGTGGAGGGAGTACTACACAAGTGAAGGGAATACTACACAAGTGGATGGAGTACTACACAAGTGGATGGAGTACTATACAAGTGGAGACAGTACAAAACAAATGTAGAAGGTACTACACAAGTGGAGGGAGCACTACACAAGTGGATGGAGTACTAAACAAGTGGAGACGGTACAACACAAATGTAAAGGTAGTACACAAGAAGAGGAGTACTAAACAAATGGAGAGTATTACAAAAGTGGAGGGAGAACTATACAAGTGGAGGGAGTGCTACACAACTGAAAAGAGTATTACACAAGTGGAGGGAGTACTAAACAAGTTGATGGAGAACTACGCAAGTGGATAGAGCATTACACAAGTGGAGGGAGTACTAAATAAGTGGAGGGAGTGCTAAAAGAGTGGAGAGAATATTTCAAAAATCAGATCGGAAAAAAAATGGTGGTGGCGGGTCTAGTGGTGCAGTAGGATCAGAGATACTGGGGAGAGAAATGATGACATATGAGAGATCAACAATGTATAAGATCATAGAGCAACAGCTGGGGGTATGCTATGATAACTGTGGTGAGCCAAATAGCGAAAAAGTAGAAGTGAAGCTAATGTGGAGTTGGTGTGGAAGGTGTATTATGGCAGCGTGGGAATATGATCATTTGCCTCGTCATGGCGTGAGAGCAATAATATTATCAGCTGCCTCATGACTGGGTGAAGACAGTATCATGATCAGCTGCCTCATGACTAGGTGAAGACAGTATCATGATCAGCTGCCTCATGACTGGGTGAAGACAGTATCATGATCAGCTGCCTCATGACTGGGTGGAGACAGTATCATGATCAGCTGCCTCATGACTAGGTGAAGACAGTATCATGATCAGCTGCCTCATGACTGGGTGAAGACAGTATCATGATCAGCTGCCTCATGACTGGGTGGAGACAGTATCATGATCAGCTGCCTCATGACTGGGTGGAGACAGTATCATGATCAGCTGCCTCATGACTGGGTGGAGACAGTATCATGATCAGCTGCCTCATGACTGGGTGGAGACAGTATCATGATCAGCTGCCTCATGACTGGAGGAGACAATAGGTGTTCCTCTCTGTACAAGACAAGGGAGCAGAGGTGAAGGTAAGCATGGCAGAACAATAATAAGTCTCCTTAACACAGCTGGTCAGGTGTTGCTATGTCGGGGGAGGGACGACTGATCATGTTAGGTAAAAGGATTAATGAAGGAACAAAGTTATAATGGGAAGACGGTGTGCAGATCAGTTATCAATACACTTACACAAGTAGTGCAAATAATTCAAGTAATAATAATAACAAAAATAATAATACTAATAATATCAATACTACTACTACTACTACTACTACTATTACTAATAATAATAATAATAATAATGATAATAATAATAATAATAATAATAATAATAATAATAATAATAATAATAAATTACGTTATTATAATCATTTATCAAAAATAATATTCATTTCATACACGTCCGCCATTCCCTGCAACATTGCTCTGCAAAAACAAAGATACAGCCTCACTCGCTCACATCTATCCCTGAACTACCATGTATAATTCGCGCTGGGAGGAGGAGGAGGAGGAGGAGGAGAGTGTGGCACGTATCGCGACTCCTGGAGTGTGCGGCGGCGGCGGTATCGGCTGCAGGATCTGGTTGCAGGAGTGCCGCGGGCGTGGCCGTAGGTCCCTCACTGTTACAGCCGCTGCTCGTGACGGGCAGAGGCGATGTCCCACGCGAGCCCTGCTGAAGGTGGACGTTGGAGATGAGGCACCACAATGAAACGTGCCATGAAGATAACCCGTCAGCAGTCACGCTGGGACTTCTACAGGCGCCCAAAGAGCGGCTTAAGTCTGGTGTCACATCGTAAAGACTTCAGATACCGGAGTGTTACTCCCGTTGTCGAGCGCGAGTTAACTGCCTGACTGACTTCCTGCTGTGATACCCGCTGCTCTGACCTCTCTCCATGCTGGAGGACTGAGGTTAAGTCCGCAAGAGCAGCTCTTCTCATGGAAAATGTCAGTTAATCTATAATTACTGCGGCATCTTCTGATCTGCCACTGCCAAGCATCGAGTGTGGATGCCACGGGTGTAGCCGTGGGCTGGGCCACTAAATTCATTTCTCTGGGGATTATTAGGCCAGGTGAGGTCACTGGCTGTGACCTGCCACCAAGTCAGGGCGTCGTAAGTATGGTCACTACACTAATAGTAATCATTCACTTTTGTTATCCACATTTATTTGTACTCACATCAGTCTGAGGTTTAATTCCTTAAATTCTTCTATACATTTCCACAACTCCTGCTCCAGCAGAAGGGCTACCTCATCCTTTGCTCTAGTTCTCATTACATTTCATCAACCTCACTCATGTTATTATGTCCTCACACTGATCCTCGCTCTCAAACACAACCCACACGCCAGAGCCAGCAGCTACCACGTCAGCCACACACCAGAACCTGCAGCTACCACGTCAGCCACACACCAGAACCTGCAGCTACCATATAAGCCATACACCAGAGCCTGCAGCTCGACGTAAGCCACACAACAAAGCCTGCAGCTACCAAGCAACACACATAACAAAGCCTGCAGCTACCACGTAAGCCACGAAACAAATCTTGCAGCTACCACGTAAGGCACACACTAAAGCTTGTAGCTACCACGTAAGCTACACACTAAAGCTTGTAGCTACACGTAAGGCACACACTAAAGCCTGTAGCTACCACGTAAGTCACATACTAAAGCTTGTAGCTACCACGTAAGCCACACAACAAAGCCTGTAGCTACCACGTAAGCCACACACCAAAGCCTGTAGCTACCACGTAAGCCACACAAGACCCTATAACAAAGCGTCACAGACACATCGGACCCTATAGCTGCCAAGTCATCCACATTAGGCCCTTCAGAAACAACGTCACCCACGAACCAGGTCACCCGCACACCATAGCCAGTAGCTGCCAAGTCAACCTCACATCAGAGACTGTCGTGCCACGTCACTCACACACCACAGCCTTTGAGGAACGGGCGGTGCTGTTACGGTACTCCTTGAGCTGTCGTGCATCACACTCATCCGCTGCGTCCTGCCACTCAAGAGCGAAGGAGCGGCGGTGTGCTGGCCTGGCTGTACGCAGCGAGTGACCGGTCGTCTGGGCGGGGGAGGGTGTTGTGTATCTCCATCAGTCCTCAGTCGAGGTTTCATCCTCCAAGCAACCATCACTGGTGGTCTTGATGATGAGGTGCTTCACCTGCCTCACACAGGCCTCAACATAACCGTTGGCATGCGGGCAATGCGGTCATGAAACGTGGTGAGTCACGCCCCAACACTTGAGGAAGGCACGAAATTCGGAGCTGGAGAACTGAGGTCCACCGTCCGTGAGGTGGCGGACAGGTACGCCCACAGTAACGAAGCTACGGAGAAGCTTGGTGGTGCGTGATGTGGCGTCCCATCCGTACTGACCAACGTGTGACCATCCAGAGAGACGATCGGCATACAGCAGGAATTCCTTTCCTCCGAGGGAGAACAGGTCAGCAGACACGTCCTCGAAAAGTCTGGACGGGGACGGGTTACACACCAACGGCTCCTTTACCTGGGATGGCGCGCGTCACATGCTGCCAGTGTTCACCATGTCCCTCGTGATGCCAACCCGCCACACCGTCTGTCTCTATACCTCGGTGAATGTCGTGAAGGCGGGACAGAACGGTGCAGCGTAGTGCGGCGGGGATGATGAGCCGGGCGCCGTGGAGGAAGAGACCTTCGTCAGTTGCCAGGCTGTCTCGTATTTTCCATGTCCCGTAATTCTGTTGGTACCTTTTTCCTGTCCGTGGGAAAACCTGCGGTAACGGCATCGTGGAGCTGACGGTACGCGTCACCCTGGGCAGTGACTGTATAGCTCCTGAATGACGGGGCCACGGAGGTGGTCGGGGGGGCCGCGACGGCACGTCCACTGTTCTGGCCATCATGTAGCTCCGTAAGGTGACGTCCGCCTCTGCTCTTTCCTCTTACGCCATTCTGTCGTGAAGGAAAACTGCGGTGTCTTCTTTAAACGCTGGAGACGTGAAGGTCTCCACACCGTCCACTGTGTGGTCGTTCAAAATGGGTACCAGCGGCTTGTGATCGATGAGGAGATCGGAGTGTGGCAGGCCCAGCAGATACAGGCGACACTTTTACATGACCCACACATCCGCCACGAGCTCTATCAACTCCACAATAGCATATCTTGCCTCCGTATCGCAAAGAAAACGAGAGCCACACTGCACCAGCCGACACTCGTTACCGTGGCGCAGAAGGGCGTATCCCAAACTTTTCAGCGCGCAGAACTCTAGGAAGGGCGGGATCGAAGTGGGCGAGAACTGGAGTCGAGCCCAGGGCTTGTTTCACTCTCTAGTATGACACGTGGTGGTCTCCTAACGGGCCGCCAAACAGGTAAAGGTCCGTGTTGGACCAAGCAGAGGTCCGACGATCTTAAAACGAACAAGGTGGTCAGTCGTCCACAAGCAATCATTGCTGGGGCTGATGAGGGAGCGGAGGGTGTCTGCCGCAGTTCCCGTGCTCAGGGGTGGTCTGCGGGCTGGCTCACGAGACCCACTAATGACGTGAGGTCAGTGATGTTGGTGGGGGTGAGGAAGTCCGCACTTGCACACACCTTACCTGGGTCTGCAGTTATAACCTCGGCTGTCAGTCTGTTTACACCACTCCTTGATCCTACTCTCCGCCATGAAGCAGTGGTGAAACGAAGACGCTGCTGAAGACGTTACACGCAAGTTTATTCGCAAACAAACAAGATACACGAGCGAAATTAAGCAAAACATGAGCGAGCGAGTTAAATGTCCAAGACCTTACCGTTTCTGCCGCCAGAGTGCATGACGCTCGTTCAAAACAAGTGGGAGACGAGCGTACTACAGTACATATTAATGTACATAAAATAAGCTTCCTCCAGTAACCTTACAAAGTTTTCAGTAAGGTTCAGGGGGAGAATGTTGTAACATGCGTGAGGTTTATATACTGTGGGAGTTCAGAATGAGTTGTATATGATTTTGAAGGATTAGTTAAGGTGGGGTTCTCTGGGGTTCCAATGGAAGCTGTGAAATTTGATTTGAGTTTGATAGGAAGGTTGTTTGTGGGGTTATGGATGAGTTTAGATGTTATGTGAGGGTGAAAAGTAGTCAACTTTTTTTTTTTATTATTCACCTTCTGTTTGATCACTTGTTGGGGTTGAGATTTCGGTCGAGGTTGAGTTGGAAGTATTATAATGTGGGTGAGGTTCAGGCTGTGGATTTGCATGAGTATCCAGGTTGGATGAGGGTGAAGATCAGCCTGAATTGCATTTTTTTTTTCTTCTAGTGCTGAACTATGGGAAGCCGCCATCTTGTCCTCAGGGGTGCCAAAAAGAATGTTAAGGTTGAGGGCGAAGTTAAGGATGAGGTAAATAATAATGTTGTGGGTGAGTTTCGATATGATTGGAGGATGAGAAGTTTGAACTTCTCTTTCTACACCTCCGTTGTGGTACCTAGGTGAGGTTGAGAGTGAGGTTTCGGTTATGGGTGAGTGTGGATGTTATGTGAGGGTGAGATATAGTCTGAAGTTGTCTATGTAAACTTTCTTCTTTGTGGTAACTTCATGAGGTTCGCAGTGAGAGTCAGGGTGCCAATGATGTAATATAATGTGCGTGAGGTTGATGTAATGTAATGTGCGTGAGTTTAATGCAATATAATGTGCATGGGCCTGATGTAACGTAATGTGCGTGAGGTTGATGTAATATAAAGTGCCTGAGGTTGATGTAATATAATGTGCGTGAGGTTGATGTAATATAATGTGCGTGAGGTTGATGTAATATAATGTGCGTGAGGTTGATATAATATAACGTGCGTGAGGTTGATGTAACATAACGTGCATGAGGTTGATGTAATATAACGTGCGTGAGGTTGATGTAATATAATGTGCATGAGGTTGTAATATAAGGTGCGTGAGGCTGATGTAATATAAAGTGCGTGAGGTTGATATAATATAAAGTGCGTGAGGTTGATGTAATATACTGTGCGTGAAGTTGATGTAATATAAAGTGCGTGAGGTTGATGCTATATAATGTGCGTGAGGTTGATGTAATATGTGCGTGAGGTTGATGTAATATAACGTGCGTGAGGTTGATGTAATATAACGTGCGTGAGGTTGATGTAATATAACGTGCGTGAGGTTGATGTAATATAACGTGCGTAAGGTTGATGTAATATAATGTGCGTGAGGTTGATGTATCATAATGTGGGTGAAGTTTAGAATGAGGTTGCGCACGAGTCTGAAGGCGGGCCGTAGAAACTGTAGTGGTTGAGAGTGAAATTAAACTCCTGATTGATGGGAAGGTTGAGGTGAGGTTATGGATGAGTCAATATGTTCTATGAGGTTGAAAACTAGTCTGAGCTTTCCTCTCTTCTCCCTCTCCTTGGTGAGGCTGAGATTTAAGTTGAGGGTGAGGTGGAAATATCATGTGGATGAGTTTTTTCATGAGTGTGAAAATCGGTGAAGATCGGTTTGAAATGCTTTTTTTCTAGTCTCATACTTTGTGGTGCCACCATCCTAACCTCAGGGGTGTCGGTAGAAGTTGTTGTGGTTGAGGGTGAGGCTGAGGGCGAGTGAAGTTCACGATAAAGTTGTGGGCAAATTTATGGCCGAGTGTCTCTCAACACCCTCTTCATTATGGTAACTTGTTGACACTGAGGTTGATGTAACCTTGAAAATGAGATTGATGTCACCTTCAGAACGAGCATAACGAAACCTTGAGAATGAGGTTGATGCAACATCAGTAGAAAAGATTTAGCCTGAGGTTGTGCATGAGTTTGAAGGTTCAGCAGTGGGAAGGTTGGCTTACATTATTTTGCCTAACATTGTCTTGTGGATTAATGCCATGCCCTCATCTGGGATTCCAGTTAAATATGTGGTTGTTTTGTGGCTGTGGGTGAAGTCAAAGGTGAGGTTGATGACAAGATTGTGGGTAGGGTTACATGTCAGCTCAAATGTTATGCAAGGGTGATAAGTAGGATCAATGCTCTCTCTACACCTTCTCCCTTGTGGTAAATTGATGAGGATGAAAGTAAAATTCAGGAGGAAAATGATGTATTACAATGTAGGTAAGGTTCAGGTTGAGGCTGTGCATGAGTTTGAGGTTCGATTAGGTTGCTGACTGGCCTGAAATGCTATTTTCTATTTCTGCCCCGTGGGGCACCGCCGTTCTGTCCTCTAGAACGCTGGGAGGAACTGCTGTGGTTGAGGGTGAAATTAAGGGTGAGGATCATGCGCAGGTTATGGTTGAGGTTGTGGATGAGTTTCGATATCATGTGAGCGTGGTAGAAAGTCTGAACTTCTCTCTATACTCCTTACTCTTTGCGGTATCTTAATGAGGTTGAAAGTGAGGTTCATGGTGAGAATGATACAATGCAATGTGGGGGAGTTTGATGCAACACAATGTGGTCGAGGCTCAGACTGAGGCTATGTATAAGTTTGAAGGTTCAGGCAATGTGAAGATTGGCAAGAATTGTTTTTTTTCTTTAAGTCTCTCAGGGTTGTCGCAAACCTGTCGTCTGGGGTTCTGCTAAGATATAGTTGAAGATAAAATTAAAAGTGAGGTTGATGGGAAGGATTTGGGTGAGGTTATGGATGAGTTTAAATGTTATTTCTGGGTGAAAAGTAGTCTGGACTTTTCTCGCTACACCTCTGTGGTAAATGAGTGTGTTTGTATTATTATGGAGTGAAGTTCAGGTGGAATTATAAGTCAGTATGATGGTTAGTTTAAAGTTGAAATTGGCCTGAACTGATTTTTGCTATCCTGTCCTCGGAGGTGCCAGTGAGGGTAAACGTAGGGGTGAGGTTCTTAAGAAAGGCTGCGGGTGAGTTTTTGGCCGACTTTAGATAATATGTGTTGATGAGAAGTAGTCTGAACGTCTGTCTCAACATCTCTGTTATGGTAACTTGGTGAGCTTTAGGGTCAGGTTGACGTAATGTATTGTGAACGAGGGTGATGTAAATAATGTGGGTAGGCTTCAGGTGTTCTGCAAGGGTATGAAGGTTCGATTAGGGTAAATATTGGTCTGAAATGCTTTTCCCTTTCATTGTCCTGTTGGGGGTAGCTATCCTGTCCTCTGGGATTTCAGCAGAAATTGTTGTGGTTAAGTGTGAGATTATAGATGAGGTTGATGTGAAGGTTGTGCGTGAGGTCATGAGTGAGTTCTGATGTAATGTAAGGGTGAGCAATACCTATACCTTCTCCTTTGACGAAACTTGGTTAAGTTCAGATTGAGGTTCATGTTGTGGTTGTGTGCGAGTCTGAAGGTTCGGTGAGGGTGGAGTGCCGGTTCATGATGAGGTTAGACGTTACGAGAGTGAGGTTGATGTACTATCACATGGATGATGTTCAGGATGAGGTTTTGCATGAGTCTGAGGGTACGTTTAGGGTAAGACTGAATGTAATTGAACTGCCTTTTCATCATCATCCTTTCAGTGCCCTCATCCTCTCCTCTAGGGTGATGGTAGAACTGTTTTGGTTGTGGATAAGCTCAAGGGTTAAATTCACGGTAAGGTTGTAGGTGTAGTGATTAGTCATGTTGAGAGTGAGGTTTAGGGTGAGGTTGATATAATATGATGTAGGTGAGGTTCATGTAATATGATACGGTTGAGGTACATGGTGAGGTTGTACATAAGTTAGAAGGTTCAATTTGGGTCAAGATTGGTCAGAATGCCTTTCTTCTACCATTGTCTTGTGGGTGCTGCTATCCTGTCATCTGCTGTCCCAGTGAAAATTGTTCTGGTTGAGGGTGACATTAAGGGCAAGGTTGATAGGAGGGTTATGGATGAGGTTATGAGTGCGTGTAGATGCTATGTGAGGGTGAGATGTAGTCTGACATTCTCTCTCTCTACACGAGTGAGGTTGACATAATATAATGTGTGTGGAGTTCAGGTTTAGCATGAGTCTGAAGACTTGGTCACTAAGATGGGTCTGAATCGTTCTTTTCTACCACTGTCCTGTGGGGCACCACCATCCTGTCCCTGGGGTTCTGTTGGAAATTGTTGAGGTTGAGAGCCGGTGTGGTCGGGGGGAAAAGCAGGGAGGGGACCTAGCCCTCCTAGGGAGAGGGCCAGGAACACCTGAAAGGTGGTGTGGGGGAGAAGGGCTGGGACCGGCCGGCTCTCGTGGACCATTTTGGCTGTGTACAATTTTGCAGTCCCCGCTGGCCTTTATGACGTCACAAATCTATACGTTTTCTGTGATTGAAGGCGTTTAGAGAAAATATTATCTGTAGGGATAACTTGTTACTTAGTTGACTTATTTGGTGTTCTGTACAATTTTGGTGAAAATACATTAAATACTTTCAGATTTTAAGTGTCATAAGGACATAGCTTACCTGACCACCTTGGTATAATGATACAACCCTGCATCTCAGGCTCATAATTGATTCATACTTTACAAGGATAAAATTTTCGTTAAATTCTTCGATACGACCGCGAGTTTTCTATTATTAGGATCTGTTCTGCTCCTATGGAATAACCGTCGCCACAGTAAAGCGATTCAAAAGCGTGGAATTATCAATTTTCACTCTTACAAACGGTCTTCCGATATCAAATAAATCGTTAATGGTAGGGTTATGGTACATTACTGACATATATATCTAAATAATTATAAAACATATATTCATTTTTAAACTTTAGATGCCTATTATTAGTGAAAATTCATTATCTAAACTTGCACTTCGCTTATCTCGTCAATGATTTGTTTGATCTGGAAGATAGACTGTGATGAAATACGTCAACAGAGACAGGGAGTCTGCTGCTCCTGCGTACATCTCATAGGCAGTAATTCGATCCTAAAGTTTATATAGACATTCTAATTCATTAAGCATTTTTTGCAGAATTCGCATCGTGTGATTCAAACGCTATAAGCACGATGGCTTTCAGTAGGCTACACAAACCTTAAAATATCAAGAAAATTAGGCATTTCTAGACCCTATAGACAAGTTTTCTTCTTTTGTACACTAACTCAGTTTATATATCGCCAAGCGAATGGAATAAAGCTCTATAGACTCCTAAACAAGAGAACTTTAAAATGGAGTTGGAGGTGCAGTACCTGGAATCCAAAATTCTATATGAACTCGGCACAATATACGAAATGGAATGGTACCAGGTGTCATTAGCTTCTATCATCTAGAAAACGCGCGTTCGTACAGCTGAATTTTACCACATCTTTCCCTGAGAAACCAAAATTGGCTACAAAAGACACAAACCAATTCATACCCTTAGAACTAACCTCTGATAAGATGTAGAATAAGGAACATGTTTGAAGAGTTGTTGTAGATGACAACCAAAGTCAGTAGCCAGCAAAACAGACACGTAGCTCGTAAATCTTTCCAAGTTTCATCTGAACCCTGTGTGATGGAGTAAATGAAGTTACACATTCGAATGAAAATAATTATTTTCCATCTAGATATACCTTTTAACCTAATATACAAATAACTAAGAATGCTTTTTGTTGTTAAGTGCATTCACTACCATCAATTAAAAGACGAGTTACAAGATAGGTTGGAGCGAAATTGAGCGGCAAAGTGGTTCACTCACTTCGGTGAAATTGTTCAACATATTTGCATCATTAGTATGATAGTGGTCCGACTTATATAATCTCTCCCATGCTAACTTGAACTTTGGCCCACTTGCCATACGTCGCAATGTTGGTTCACTTTCCCTCTTCTATAGGTATTTGGATTTTGTTCCCGAGAACTGGCTCCTATTGTGCCAACACCACTAGACAGACCAAGCAATATTCGGCAAGCTCCTGCGTCGCTTGATTACCGTGTGGCCTTTCGCAATTAAAAAGTGGACCGTTTTGAAAACGGTTTCTTTCCCTGGATCTCGAAGCTTTAGAACTATGTACCCTCTCATGTCGTTCCCAACAACTATTACATGTTACATTCTAAAGGACAGGTTTTTCACTTTCTCCAAAATTCGTAACATACTTTCCCTTGTCCCTTCTTTTTCCTCTTCAACGAAGGCCCAGCCTTTATGTGGACTTCTGTTCGTGACTGGAACCTCCTATTATAATAGGAAAAGGTTACAGTGGTGTTTTATATCCCCATACAGATAATGCGTAACCTCTTTCCTTATCTAGCAATTAAGCTTCTTACATTTTCCCAGTTGTCTCTTATTCTTTATCATTCCCATAATTATTACTAACAGTACCTAAATACCATATCTTTGCTGTGGCTTTGTTGGCCAACTCGTGAGACATTTCATTGAAATGATTCCCCAAACGTGATGGAACCCAGACAAACTGAACATTGCGTTTCATTTTTTGTACTACTATCACTTCTACTATCAACAAAAATATACACATCTTACATTTCTCTGCAGCATCTCGAAGGCCTTCACAAATAGCATGTAGTTCAGCCAAGGTGGATGAGGCGGTCACTAATTCTTTTACTAACTGTTCCATCTGCCACACTCTCATTACTTAAACATTCCCCGATAAATAACACCACATCCCGCCCGTCTATCATTTAACAATGATCCATCAAAATATATACATGTAAGAGTTTCGTCTCAGGAGACTATTTCAGCAGAAAAACATTTCGTGATTGGTATGCCAGTCATCTTTAATAAAATAACAAGTGCACTGCATCCTTCCCGCCTTGGTCTTAACCTTAAGTAAGTTTGTGATGAACTACAAAGTTTATCAACACCATCATAACACAATAAAGTATCCTTGTATACATTTCAAAGGTATTCTTTCATTTACGCACAACTTTGTTCAAGCGTCTATCTCCACTTAAGCAAGTTTATGTTCAATACTTTGTAAATTCAACTCCATTCTCTTGATTTCGATTCTAGTGTTCGTGGGCAACCCAGGGCAGTTTTCACAGCCTCATTTTGTATGACTAGGCTTTTGAACAGCCATCTTGTTGTACATTATGCCAATTGGTGCTGCAGAGCCAATGATTGAATGCATCGTCCTGACATGCACCATCAAAATAATACCGGAGCCATTTACCTTCCACGCCAAAGGTATTAAAAGGTCTTAACAGGTACTTTCATGCGCCTAATTCCAGATAATGCACCTCAAACACACTACTGTTGCACGGATAACCTGTGTGGATCCAAGATACTTCACATCACCTTTCTCTAACCCTAATCATTTCAAATTTAGATCCTTTCATTTATGCAATTTCTGATGATATTTTTCCTTAGTTATAAAACCTCTTGTAACACAAGGCCTCTTGCATATATCTTCACAATGAAGGAAAATGTCATGTGCATATAACCAAAGTATCACAGGGAAAATTTATTCTGAACTTATGTTCCTGGTAAGTTATTCCAACAACTCCACTTAGAGGATCTCTGCCTACAAAACATTCAGATTTCTGGTCCATCCTGGGCAGTATTAGGTAATTCCTGCCGAGTCGGATCCCCAAGCAATCATCGCTGGGCTGAGGAGGGAGCGGAGGGCGTCTGCCGCTGATCCTGTGCTCGGGGTGAAGTCTACTAGCTGGTTCACGGGACCCATGAAAGAGGTGAGGTCAGTGATGTTGGTGAGGGTGAGGAAGTCGCACTTACACACACCTTACCTGGGTCTGCAGTTATAACCTCGGCTGTCAGTCTGTTTACACCACTCCTTGATCCTACTCTCCGCCATGAAGCAATGGTGAAACCAAGACGCTGCTGAAGACGTTACACGCAAGTTTATTCACAAACAAACAAGATACACCAGCGAAATCAAGCAAAACAAGAGGGAGCGAGTTAACTGTCCAAAACCTTGCCGTTCTGCCGTCAGAGTGCATAACGCTCGTTCAAAACAAGTGGGAGACGAGCGTACTACAGTACATTTTAAGCACCAGATGACCTAACTCAAGGGGGTGGTCACAGTTTCCATAACCAGTGGAACTCCATTGCTGCTTCCTAACCTTTATCGCCTCACCTTTAACAGGCCACCAGGGCTGCCAAATTGGGTGAAAAGTAGTGGATTTGGCGACTTATGAAGGCTACACGATTCTTAAATATCTAATCCGCTACCTGACATTTTTTGGCTAGATCGTATTATATTTGAGCTACTTGTGAACATGATTAAGCTACTTCCCTAACAATACTATAAGTGATAAGTGAAAATAATGAAAATGATAATAAAGAAAACATTAGTCATTATTTTCTATCAAGTGGCGCGACCTGGCTGCCTCGTACGCCTTACCCTTCAGAGGTGTGAACCCCACGTGAACACGTATGTCATGAACGGTGTTTCCTGCTTGTAGGTAGCCCCTCTTATTTTTTCTTATCTTCATTGGTTATATAAGGAGGAAGTGTTCCAGTGGCATCAGATATTAACCATGAACCGATATGACATTTTTGCAGGCAATGTACCAACAACCGGATCACTGTTTTGGACAATACAAAATGCAGGTGGATAAATTGTATTGTAAGACTTTACACAATTTGCACTAAAAGCATACAGCCAGCCAATAAGTAATGCTCTCGTTGAACGGGTGTTTTCACAAGTTACATCAGTGGAAACTAAGAAACAGGATGGGACGAACTTGTAACATCAATAATAAGAATAAGAACAAACCCTGAACTAAATGGAATATGCTGTCATCATTTGAACAAACAAAGGACTTGTTAAGCTATGACTCATCAATCTATAGAAAGAGGAAGGGGATACAGAGAAAAATAACCTATTGAATGATGCAAATCTGTAACTAAAGGAAGATGCAAAAACATATGTCCCTAGCTTAAAGACAGAAAACATTAAGTTGAAAGGAAAAAATCTTCATTACAGCAATAAGGAAGACATCTTGTAAACTCGAACGGAATCCACTTAAAGGAAAAATAAAATCTATTAGGTAAAACAATAAGAAAGATAGCAGTATACTCAAAAAAAAATTTAATTAAAAGGAAAAATTAATTAAAACTATAAGGAAGTACAATGTAAATTCCAAAGGCAAAAACTCAAACAAGAAAAAACGAAAAAATAGAAAACAAAAAAATGAAAAAAGCCAGGAAAATGCAGCAAGTTAAGTAGTAGTGCTTGAATGTATTGGGCTACTTTGTCTTAAAATCCCCTACTTTTGAAGTGTGTTGATGCGAATTTTTCTCAAAAGAATCTGGCAACCCTCCCTGAGGCTAAGTCCATCCCAGGGGTTTCATAGCATCCTACTTCTAACTAACACTCCCGCCTAACGTTCCTTTTTACTACTTCTAAATGTTTCTACCTAATGCGCCTAACTAATGTTCTTACCAACTATTTCTATCTAATGCAACAACCATTTTGCCCAAAGGCAGGGCTAGCACCCAGTGCTCACCACAGGAAAGTCTAGTTACAAAGAATGAGGTCGTGAGTTAATTGTTGCCAAGTGTTATGTGTGACAAGGAGAGATTGTATGTTTGAGAACAGAATGCCAAAAGTCCACGTATAGGTGAGGCAGAGAGAACAGACAGCTACCTGGGTCAGAGAACTGTAACCTGATAAGCACTGAAGTGAAGGCTCACTAGGCTGATGTCACTAACCCTCATCCAGTCGAGTAATACTGGTAATATACCTCCCTGGTCGTTGGCAGCCTACCAAATACTGATAGGGATACACGAGACATAAGCTTCCTTTAGTAATCTTGTAAAGTTTTCAGTAAGGTTCAGGATGAAAACGATGTACTATGTGTGTGAGCTTTATATATTGAGGGAGTTCAGAATGAGGTTGTGTATGATTTTGAAAGATTAGTTAGGGTGAAGATTGCCTTAATTACTTAATTACCTCTCCTCTGGGATTCTGGTGGAAATTATTATAGATGACGGTGAAATTTGATTCGAGTTTGATGGGAAGGTTTTGTGAGGTTATGGGCGAGTTTAGATGTTGAGGGAGAAAACCTTTCTGTAGTCATCTCTCTGATAATTTGTTGAAGATTTCAGTTGAGGTTCAGGTTGTGGTTTTGCATGAGTATAGGTTGGGTTAGAGTGAAGACTGGCCTGTATTGCTCTTAATTAGTATTGTACTATAGGGGACCGCCATCTTGTCCTCAGGGGTGTTTGTAGGAATGTTGCAGTTGAGGGCAAAATTAAGGATGAGGTAAACGATATTGCTGTGTATATAAGGTTGTGTGGTTTGATATTATGTGAGGATGAGATATAGTCAGAACTTGTTTATATATACCTTCTCCTTTGTGATAACTTTATGAGGTTTATAGTGAGGGTCTGAGTGGCAATGATGTAATATAATGTGCGTGAGGTTGATGTAATAAAACTGTAAAACGTGGTTGAAGGTCAGAATGAGGCTGTGCAGAGTTTCACAGTTCAGTCAGCGTGAAGACTGGCCTAAACTGCGTTTTGTATTTTTCATATGTCCAGCTACCTGTAGTCCCCCAGAGGCTGGAAAAAATTGTCTGGCATTGGCAAGAATAAATCATCCAAGACCAGCTGCCCTACGTCAGGACCTGTGATCCCCCAAGAGCTGGAAAAAATCATCTGGTGTTGGCAAGAATAAAATACCCAAGCCCAGTTAAACCACAGGTCCAGACCTGTGGTTCCCCCAAGGGGCTGGAGAAAATCATATGGCATTGGCAAGAATAAAATGCCCAAGCCCAGTTTCCCCAAAGGTCCAGACATATGATCCCCTTAGGGACTAGGAAAAATCATCTGGTTTTGGCAAAATAAGATAACCAAGTCTACGTGCCCAACTGGTCCAAACCTGTGGAGCCTTGAGGGCTGGAAAAAAATTGTCTGGCATTAGCAAGAATAAAATACCCAAGCCTAGTATTTTCTTTAAAAAACGTGTTACAAATAATGATTAGAAACTGATTTTACACCAAAGGACAGTGACACAATAACATGCTTAAATCAAATAATACACACAAAATCCTGAATACATATTAACAATGCTGGTATCAAAAGATACACACACACACAATCATTAACCATACAATAATACACAAATGAAAAATTTGATCATAAGGATGAATATAACAAACTGTCCTGTCAAGTTTGTCTAGTGTTAGTAAAATACACAGATATAAGTAATTTCAATTAGTTTTTGATATGTCTCTCACACTGGAAGCTGAAGTCAAGTCTCTTCCCCACAGCAGGTGATATCACATGAACATTTTGGTGATGGGGACACTGGAAGCATGGGATCTGTGATTCAGAAAGTGCTTCTTGAGAAGCACTTTTTATCTCTTAAGTACGTTCCTTTTTATTTCACACTTTTTATAAGAAAAGAAGCAGTCATTCCTTTAACTGCTCATAATCTTTCCCTTAGAGCCTTCTTTAATGCCCAGAGGTTAAAGATTCCTCACTCCTGCTTTTCTGCAATTCAAAATGTGGGCATACACTGACATTTTGTCTTGTCTCTGACTTGTGACTAGCTAACCTAATTGTTCAATCACACATATCCTGTAAAATAACTAAGAACAATTTGTGGTGTTTTTGATCAGATCCCTTGAATATACATTTGTAAAAATGCAATATTATATAATTACTTTAGTTGCACAATTAATTAAATTTGATGATAAGCATCTCCTTTTCTCAAAATCAGATATATGTAAGTAAACTTATGCAATGCGTCTGATTACTCAAGTGGTATAATTAAGAAGGAACAGAGAAGGGGGCCAGGTGAGGATATTCCCTCAAAGGCCCAGTCCACTGTTCTTAACGCTACCTCGCTAATGCGGGAAATGGCGAATAGCATGAAAGAAAAAGAAAAGAAATATATATATATATATACAATGAACTATGACATCAAAATGTTTCTCAAACACATATGCCCTTTACACAATTTCTACTTTTACCATAATAATAATCATCTACTTGTTTAGCTAATATAAAAAAGCCATTATTCTAAGCCTGTTTTGTTAACCGACACTCATCTCATCATAAGGTGTTCCTTAACTCCTCTAACGAGAAGTGGTAATACCACAACAAATAGGTCACCTTTAGTGAAGAAGTATCATTGTCATTAACAGAAAGGAGTTCAGTATTGCTGAGAACTTTCCTACTCCAGTCTTGAAATAGTAGGAGCCCCATGGGAATCTGAAGGTTGCATAACATTCTCCATGATATTTATAGGCATTGTTGCCCCAAAATATTTCATCCTACTGTGCTACAGCTTAAAGGATTTTTATTTTAGGATTTTGTGTATTTATTCATACTGTCTCCAATTTCCTTTGATACATTAAAGAAACTCTGAAACAACATTTTTAGTTACCTACTTGAAAAAGCTGCAACTACTCTTTCATCTGTTAATGACTTCATTTGGTTTCACTTGTTCTAATTACATCCATTATACTATATCATTCTTGAACATTAAAACTACTCAAATTTCAATAATAAAATTATTTTGCATTTTGCTCTTGAATAATAATTTCCATTCCAATTATCTGATCATTGTTGAAATTAAGATATTTTAATAACCAACAACAAAAGCAGTGTAAGTTCATAACCTGATTCTTGTTACAAAGTTTTGTCAATATCAGGTGGAACATAAAGATCTTCAGAGAGGTGGCGTTCTATCCAAGGCTGAGAACTGTGGTTACGGCTGTGAATGCAGAAGGCGACCAAAAAGCTTAAGGTGAAAAATGCAAACGTTGCCCCCAGCTGAAGGAATAACACACAATCATCACACTTCTCAGGTCGTCCAGATTTCTTGTTGGTATCTGTTTCAAGATGGTGAAGAATCAGTAGTTTATTCTTAGATGATTAAAGAATGTCTTTTTCACAGAATATTCATTAAATGTTAAATTCAGTCAAATAATTCCTCTAACATTTTCAAATGCAGTTTTTTGGGCCCTAATCAACTTCCTTGTTGGATCTATACTCTTTAGTAGTCTATCTCTTCTTGTGTCTTTATATTCATAAATAAAGTAGCCTGTCATTTTCTTTAGCTGTCTTCCTTGTAATCTTTGAGTTTTCTAATGATACAGTCAACACAAACACTTGCATCAAATTCTTTTTTTTCATTATTCCTTTAATATTCTAACTTTTTTTGTCATACAAGATAATGGATCTATCCATAAGCACAAGACCCTTCCTCAATTATGATGAGGGCTGTGACGCATACTATACCTTGCTTTAGAAAACAGAATTTATCTACACTGTGCAACTTAACATAACTTACCATGTGCATATATTTTGGTTCAGTTTATGTCTGTCCAACCTCATCCTCCATAAAGCAAACTGTATTGCAATTCTGCCTTCATAACACAGATTATATTGCTGCCTTTTTTCTTATACAATTTAGCCTTGTGTAAATGTGGTAAGGTAGATGAATTGGATAGGATCATAGAAAGATCGTGACTATTTTATTGATTAATTATGCTTTTCAGTTTGTGTATGGACTACAGTGAGGAGTCTAAGTATTAGAAGAATGCATGTATAGTGTCACCATCTAAAGGTAAGGGAACAAATGTTAGTGTTCAAATTACAGAGGCATAAGTTTGTTCAGTGTACCTGATAACTTGTATGGATGAGTGATTGAGAGGCTGGTGGCATGCACAGAGCATCACTCTGAGAGGAACAATGTGATTTCAGGAGTAGCAGAGGATGTGTGGATCAGATGTTTGCTCAAAAGAATGTGTGTGAGAAATACTTGTAGAAACAGAAGGATCTGTATATGGCATTTATAGGCGTGAAGAAAGCATACGATAAGGGTGATAGAGATGCACTGTGAAAGGTGTTACGAATATATGGCGTGGGAAGGAAGCTATTAGAAGCAGAGGAGTTTTAATCAAATGAGTAAAGCATATCTGTAACTATGAAGAGAGGAGGATGAGTGGTTTCAAGTAAAGAAGGGTCTGTGTTAGGGGTGTGGGATATCACACTGGCTGTTTAAATCATTTATGGATGTAGTGAGGGAGTTAAATGAAAGGGTTTTGGTGAGCAGGACAAGTATACAGTCTGTAGGGAGTCAGAGGAGCATGGGAAGTGAGTCAGTTGTTGGATGCTGATGACACAGCACTGGTGTTAGATTTGAAGTGAGAAAGTACAGAAATTGGTGGCTGAGTTTGGAAAAGTGAAAGGAGAAAGTTGAGTGTAAATGTGAATAACACAAGGTTATTTGTTTTAGCATAGTAGAGGGGCAAGTTAATTGGGGTGTGAGTTTTAAATAAAAAAAACTTGGAAGTGGTGTTTTAGGTACCTGGGAATGGATAAGGCACCTAATGGATCCGTGGAAGTGAGTCATTGGGTGGTTAAGAGAGTAAAAGTATCCTAGCTAAAATCAGCTACTATAAATAAATCCACAATGAGAACAAATACAAAAGCTAAACAGACAACACTAGCTCTCTTTCAAAAGAAAAAAAGACTCTCATAAGGAGGACCAGCCATCAACAACTGGTTGTATAATTGCTAAACTCACTCGACCTTCATGACCACCTTCCACAACCATGTCATCTGACCCAAATAACCACCTTTCCAAATCACTACTCCTCAACTTACCTCCTCTCTCTCCATCAGCACCAACCAGCAATTTAGGAACAGCAATAAACATGAAAGCTGGAATAAAATTGGTTATTTTCTGTTTTCATTTTAACAGAATTCATTGTATGTCTATTACAGTATTTTATATTCCCAGGTATGTGCATACTGTTGTTTTTCATTGGTATGATATTTCGTATGGTCTTATCAATAATGAACCCCCTTAATCTCTGTTACCTATATTATTGATCAATGTGGTTTTGATTAATGCGGCCATTTTCAAAATTGTAACTATCACAAAGATAGTTCTTGTTTAGTTTTGTCCTGCTACCAGTAGGCAGCACATCTAACTTTTGATGTTAGGACTACACTCAACCACTGTGGAGCTGGAAACATTCTTTGGCAGTAAGAGAAAAAAGTTGATTACTGCAAAAAGTCACACTAAATACTTTATTGTAGTTGGTTTGTGCAGTGAAAGGGTTAGAATAAACTTGAAAAATAAATATTGTTACAGGGAAATAACCTTCAATAGTCCTTTCCCCATAAACTCTGATGTAATAAAGAAAAATGCCATCACAAAATCTACACAAAGACACTTTGTCCAGCAATACAATATTCAGATTCTTGATTAGTACAGCTTCCATGTGAACTCACCTTTGAACACTGTAACAGAAACAAAGGCTGGTGTAGCATTAGAAGGTTCACAGGTGTAATTCCCAGCGTCAGTATAATTGATGTTCTGAACCTGCAGTTCACTTGAACGTGTCTCTTCATCTGTCTTTACCTAAAGAAGAAAAGAAAAAGACATTTAATGGTGTGTGCAAATGAAACCATTGTTCATTTGTTCCTGAATCTACCTTGCTAACATGGAAAAGGTTGTTAGTTAGTCATACAAGCATCTATCTATCATGATAAACAGGGTTTTCATCACAGACACTACTATTTGCAACTGATATTTAATTTTGAATTTGCTTAAATGAATTTTACAATTTTAAAAAAAGAAGCTTCATATGAGGCAAAATAAAACAGCAGTCTAGCACTTCAGTGTACTTCATGTACCATTTAATGGAATACTTACATAATTACATAATTCCTGCCTCTAGTGTGAAGCTTCACACGAGACAAAATAAAAGAGCAGTCTAGCACTTCAGCATACTTCATGTACCGTTCAATAGAATACTTACATAATTACATTATTCCTGTACCTAGCGTGTCTTCTATATCCATGAGGCTCCTGCAGCAATAAGGAAATAGGCTACATCCACCAAATGGGACCAGAGGTCAAAATGTTTAGTTATGTATGTGTGTCCATATGCAAGGCAATTAAGTAATAAGTGCTTGATGTCGAAACTGTGCTTATAATATTGAAGGGATGGGTGATGTCCAAAATGTAGATGGGAAAGTGCAACACATGCTTGTCTGGGGAGTGTGGTTCCTGATGGGTGTATGTCTGGTGGCTATATGTTTAGACTAATTGAGAGGGTGTTTGTTTACAGCTGACAGGCTAATTCAATGTGTATGTGTTTTGTCAGTATCATATTTGTTGAAAGTGGGGGATTTGTAATTAGAAATCACTTAAGTGTGAGCCAGATGTAAGCTTATCATGAAATATATGTGTTGGAAATAATATGCCTAAGGACAGTATGTAGTGTGAGGTAGTTTGTTCAGTTAAGTAATAAAAGGGTAAGAGAGATGTTTGGTAATAAGAAGAATGTGGTTGAGAGCTGAAGAGCATGTACTGAAATGGTTTGGATATATAGAGAGAATGAGCGTGGAGAGGGGAGGGGAAAAGGCAATGTGGAAACCATATTGGAAAAGAAGTGAAAAAATTTTGAGAGATCAGGGCCTGAACATGCAGGAGGATGAAAGGCATGCATGAGATAGAGTGAATGTGAGTGACTCATTGTACAGAAAGTGACGTCTTGTACATGTAAATAGACTGAACATGAACAAGGGCATATGAAGCAGCTGCAGAAAACCACAAAAAGTTCTGTTAGGTATAGAGTAGATAGAGTGCTGTGGTTTTGGTGTATTACACAAGACAGCTCAGGCATGATTAAGACTGAATGAGGCCTTTTCTTCATTTTTTCCTGGTGCTACCCCACTAACATGAGAAATGGTGAATATGAAGTCCGTTAGGGATGAGAGGGCCTGGGAAGTGAGTCTGTTGTTGTTTGCCGATATGCAGCTCTGGTGGCTGATTCAAGTGAGAAACTGCAGAAGCTGGTGACTGAGTTTGGAAAAGTGTGTTGAAACACTTCTCTCTTCTCTTTCACTAACAATCTTCATTCTTCATCCCACCACTCACTACCCTTTCTAATGCGCACATCTCCCACATTTCTCATGCCACAAGCATCTTTTGCGCAAGCCATCACTGCTTCCCTAAATACATCCCATTCCACGCACACTCCCCTTACGTCATTTGCTCTCACCTTTTGCCATACTGCTCTCAATCTCTCCTGGTACTTCCTCACACAAGTCTCCTTTTCAAGCTCACTTACTCTCACCACTCTCTTCACCCCAACATTCTCTCTTCTTTTCTGAAAACATCTACAAATCTTCACCTTCACCTCCACAAGATAATGCCCCTCTCAGCACAGTAACTTCCAAGAGCCTCTCTTTCACTCACCTATCAATTAACTTGTAATCTAATAACGGTCTTTGGCCATCTCTCATACTTACAGATGTATACTTATGTATATCTCTCTTTTTAAACCATATATACATGGCATTGCAGTGGAATTCATTAAAAAAGGGGGTGACTGTGTTGTTGACTGGTTGGTAAGGTTATTTAATGTATGTATGACTCATGGTGAGGTGCCTGAGGAATGGCAGAAAGCTTGCATACTGAAAATCTAATTAGATGACATCAGCTGTCTTACTCTCATCACATACATTACTTGTATTATAAGAAATCATGCAGATTTGTCAGATATGAGTGACCTTATCAAAGCCCAAGCTGCAAATCATTATGGGGGGATCCTCTTAAGGGTAGGTTATGAGAGGGTCATCATTAAGCCCTAAGTCATGTTATGCAAAGATGAAAATAAGTGGAAGATAGTATAATGTTTGGGCCATACTGCTGGATGAATGGAATCAACATTACTGGATACCGTAAAATTCAATAAATAGCTATATATGATCCAAGTATATGAATAACACTTCCATAGATATAGCTTCTGTTACCTTCTTTTCTAACCAACAAACCTTAGAGGAAACAGGAGTCTGAGGTGTCCTCAAGACCTAATTTATCATATATATAATCTAGTAACTCCTTAATTACCACACAGGATCCTTCTTTACACTGTCTGGCATCTACATATATCATAAGTGACAAATCTCCCATATTATAACACGATGAATGTTCCACGTTGATTTGATTACTTACGGTAATGCTGCTTCTAGAATAATTAATGACTGCTTTGTTGTGATACCAAAGGATGTATTCTGGTATATCAGATACTTGAAGAACCATGCATAGTAGATACAGAGTTCCTCCTGCAGCAACAGACACCTCGGATGACCCGAAGATAACAGAATATGCATCTGAAAAAATAGAAAGAATTCAGCAATATTTATTTTCTTTTTTCTTAATTACAATAAAATGTGCCTACAACATGAATTTCCAGAAAAATATTTGGCTTCGATATTAAAACCCACTAACCAAAATGAGAAGTGAATTGAATGCGTTATTAATTTTTATTCTAGAGGAAAATTTCCATAAAAGGATTTGCTGGACTATACCAAGGCCAGGTTTACCTTCTCTACCACCTCTTGGCCAATTTTTTTTTTCCCCTAACAATTTTACCTTACTTACTTCAAATTGGATCAAATGGAGGCCTGTGTGCAGTACTGTGAATTTACTAGCTTCACTGACCTGATAAGTTAATGCATTGAAATAAGTCACAAATAAAAATTCATCCTGAGTTTACAAACATGGAATATACATCGATATCATCAACACAAAGCAATTTTGGTCTCAAACTCAGTATTGATGACTCAAACACCTCAGTCTGGGTCAGGTCCATTAGGAAATCGTCTCATGCATTTTTGGGGCAAACATCTTTATTGCTAAAGCCTTCAGTATCATCATCATACAGAAAAGAATTCAAAAGTTCAAACTCAAAGGTAAGCAAAACAAAGTTATTGAATCTTTTACGACTGAACAATCTTAATAAACATTTTACATGTTTAAACCAGAGAAAGATCTCTTGGCATTACAAATAGTGTGGATTGTTCTTCGTCTGATTCCGTGCACTACCTTGTTAGCACAGGAAACAGCAATCAATTATAATACATAAAAATATAAATTATTATATTTCGTCTTATTTTATTATACTTAGTCACCGTCTCCCATGTCAGCAAGGTAGCGCAAGGAAACAGACGAGGAATGGCCCAACCCACCCATATACACATGTATATACATAAACGCCCATACATGCACATATACATACCTATACATTTCAACGTATACATACATATACATACACAGACATACAGTATATACACGTTTACATATTCATACTTGCTGCCATCATCCATTCCCGTCACCAATCCGCCACACATGAAATAGCATTCCCCCTCCAGCAAGGTAGTGCCAGGAAAAGACAACAAGGGCCACATTCATTCACACTCAGTCTCTAGCTGTCATGTGCAATGCACCAAAACCACAGCTCCCTTTCTACATCTAGGCCTCACAGACCTTTCCATGGTTTACCCCAGACACTTCACATGCCCTGGTTCAGTATATTGACAGCATGTCGACCATAGTATACCACATAATTCCAATTCACTCTATTCCTTGCATGCCTCGCACCCTCTGTATGTTCAGACTACGATCGTTCAAAATCTTTTTCACTCCATCCTTCCACCTCCAATTTGGTCTCCTGCTTCTCCTTGTTCCCTCCACCTCGGACACATATATCCATTGTCAATATTTCCTCACTCATTCTCTCCATATGTCCAAACCACTTTAACACAACCTCTTCTGCTCTCTTAACCAACACAACCTCTTCTGCTCTCTCAACCACACTCTTTTTATTTCCACATATCTCACTTACCCTTTCATTACTTACTCGATCAAACCACTTCACACCACATATTGTCCTCAAACATTTCATTTCCAACACAACCACCCTCCTCCGTACAACCTTGTCTATAGCCCATGCCTTGCAACCATATAACATACCCATTTTGGTTTTCCGAGATAACATTCTCTCCTTCCACACATTCTTCATCGCTCCCAGAACCTTCGCCCCCTCCCCATCTTGTGATTCACTTCCATTTCCATGGTTCCATCTGCTGCTAAGTCCACTCCCAGATATCTAAAACACTTCACTTCCTCCAATTTTTCTCCATTCAAACTTACATCCTAATCAACTTGTCCTTCAACTCTACTAAACTTAATAGCCTTGCTCTTATTCACATTTACTTTCAACTTTCTCCCTTCACACACTTTACCAAACTCAGTCACCAACTTCTGCAGTTTCTCACTTGAATCAGCCACCAGAGCTGTACCATCGGCGAATAACTGACTCATTTCCCAGCCTTCTCATCCCCAACGAACTGCATCCTTGCCCCTATCTCCAAAACTCTAGCATTTACCTCCCTAACCATACCATCCATAAACTAATTAAACAACCATGGGGACATCACACACCCGTGCTGCAGACCGACATTCGCTGGGAATCAATCCTTCTCCTCTCTTTCTACTCACACACACACACACACACACACACGCACACACACACACACACACACACATTATATATATATATATATATATATATATATATATATATATATATATATATATATATATATTCCCTGGGGATAGGGGAGAAAGAATACTTCCCACGTATTCCCTGCGTGTCGTAGAAGGCGACTAAAAGGGGAGGGAGCGGGGGGCTGGAAATCCTCCCCTCTCGTTTTTTTTTTTTTAATTTTCCAAAAGAGGGAACAGAGAATTGGGCCAGGTGAGGGTATTCCCTCAAAGGCCCAGTCCTCTGTTCTTAACGCTACCTCGCTAATGCGGGAAATGGCGAATAGTTTGAAAGAAGATATATATATATATATATATATATATATATATATATATATATATATATATATATATATATATATATATATATACATATATATACTTAATCGCCGTCTCCCGTGTTAGCGAGGTAGAACAAGGAAACAGACGAGGAATGGCCTAACCCACTCACATGCAAATGTATATACATATACGCCCACGCATGCACATATACATACATATACAATTTAATGTATACGTACACATACATATACATATATACACATGTACATATTCATACTTGCTGCCTTTATCCATTTCCGACGCCACCCTGCCACACATGAAATAGAATTCCCCCCTCCAGCGTGTACATATTCATACTTGCTCACCCATATCCATTCTCAATGTCATCCTGACCCACAGGAAACAGCATCGTCACCCTCTGCATCAGCGAAGTAGCGCCAGGAAACTTACGAAGACAGGCCACATATGTTCACATCCATTCTCAAGTTGTTATGTGCAACGCACCAAAACCGCAGCTTCCCATCCAGAACCTGGCCCCACAGACATTTCCACGATTTACCCCAGACGTTTCACATGCTCTGGTTCAGTCCATTCATGGCACGTCGACCCAAGTATACCATATCGTTCTAATTCACTCTATTCCGTGCATACCTTTCACCCTTCTGCATATTCAAGCCCCCAGTCGCTCAAAATCTTTTTCACTCCATCCTTCTATCTCTAATTTGGTCTCCCTCTATATGTACATAAATAAAATTTTATACTTGATCACCTCTTGCATTAGCGAGGCAGCGCAAAGAGAAACAGAAAGGCTGCTTCTCACATCCATTCTCCAGCTGTCATGTGTAATGCAATTAAACATCAACGTGCTTTTTGATCTTTTCCAGCAAAATACAGACCATACCCATCAGAGACAAGTATATAGTCTGTACAGATGAAAATTTGGCAATTTTTTTGGCAATTTTTGTCATTAATTTTCCATAAGAAATTCATGGCTTATATTAAGGTTAGAATTATTTATAATGTCTGCTTAGACAGCTTTGTATAATACTTTGACTTATAATACTCATATTCCAGCAATACTTTATGTAAAACTATTAATAAAACATACTAATTTTGTAATGATTTGACTATAAGAAAAACCTACTGAGAGTAGAGATACTCGATTATTTATTTTTTTTCTTTTGCTTTGTCGCTGTCTCCCGCGTTTGCGAGGTAGCGCAAGGAAACAGACGAAAGAAATGGCCCAACCCAACCCAATAAACATGTATATACATACACGTCCACACACGCAAATATACATACTTATACATCTCAATGTACACATATATATATACACACAGACACATACATATATACACATGCACACAATTCACACTGTCTGCCTTTATTCATTCCCATCGCCACCTCGCCACACATGGAATACCATCCCCCTCCCCCCTCATGTGTGCGAGGTAGCGCTAGGAAAAGACAACAAAGGCCCCATTCGTTCACACTCAGTCTCTAGCTGTCATGCAATAATGCCCGAAACCACAGTTCCCTTTCCACATCCAGGCCCCACACAACTTTCCATGGTTTACCCCAGACGCTTCACATGCCCTGATTCAATCCACTGACAGCACGTCCACCCCGGTATACCACATCGATCCAATTCACTCTATTCCTTGCTCGCCTTTCACCCTCCTGCATGTTCAGGCCCCGATCACACAAAATCTTTTTCACTCCATCTTTCCACCTCCAATTTGGTCTCCCACTTCTCCTCGTCCCCTCCACCTCCGACACATATATCCTCTTGGTCAATCTTTCCTCACTCATTCTCTCCATGCGACCAAACCATTTCAAAACACCCTCTTCTGCTCTCTCAACCATGCTCTTTTTATTTCCACACATCTCTCTCACCCTTACATTACTTACTCGATCAAACCACCTCACACCACACATTGTCCTCAAACATCTCATTTCCAGCACATCCACCCTCCTGCGCACAACTCTATCCATAGCCCACGCCTCGCAACCATACAACATTGTTGGAACCACTATTCCTTCAAACATACCTATTTTTGCTTTCCGAGATAATGTTCTCGACTTCCACACATTCTTCAAGGCTCCCAGGATTTTCGCCCCCTCCCCCACCCTATGATTCACTTCCGCTTCCATGGTTCCATCCGCTGCCAAATCCACTCCCAGATATCTAAAACACTTTACTTCCTCCAGTTTTTCTCCATTCAAACTTACCTCCCAATTGACTTGACCCTCAACTCTACTGTAACTAATAACCTTGCTCTTATTCACATTTACTCTTAACTTTCTTCTTTCACACACTTTACCAAACTCAGTCACCAGCTTCTGCAGTTTCTCACATGAATCAGCCACCAGCGCTGTATCATCAGCGAACAACAACTGACCCACTTCCCAAGCTCTCTCATCCACAACAGACTTCATACTTGCCCCTCTTTCCAAAACTCTTGCATTCACCTCCCTAACAACCCCATCCATAAACAAATTAAACAACCATGGAGACATCACACACCCTTGCCGCAAACCTACATTCACTGAGAACCAATCACTTTCCTCTCTTCCTACACGTACACATGCTTTACATCCTCGATAAAAACTTTTCACTGCTTCTAACAACTTGCCTCCCATATATATATATATATATATATATATATATATATATATATATATATATATATATATATATATATATATATATATATATATATATATATAAGGAAGAAAGCAATGAAGTATGAATTTCAAAACAAAAATCAAGAGAAGCAGAAAGTACACATGACAAGGAAACGTCAGTTTCTGTTCATGCCTATAACGACGAGTTTGACTTTAGCCACTTGCTCCGGGTCAGTTCCTACACGGCACTGGAAGATGGCTGAATCCTCTGGCTGGACGTGTGAAAAGCGAAGGCTGTGATCGTGCGGTCTAGACTCGTGGAGAGGACTTATTCGCTCATCACTTGTGTACCTGCAAAGGATGATTACGGCATTCATTCCCATTTCTTAATGTGGAAATGTAAACATATGATACAGAAAATACAATGGAACTAGAAATATATATATATATATATATATATATATATATATATATATATATATATATATATATATATATATATACATATATATATATATATATATATATATATATATATATATATATATATATATATATCATTATTATTAGTATTATCATTATTATCATTTTGCTTTATCGCTGTCTCCCGCGTTAGCGAGGTAGCGCAAGGAAACAGACGAAAGAATGGCCCAACCCACCCACATACACATGTATATACATACACGTCCACACACGCAAATATAAATACCTATACATCTCAATGTACACACAGATATATATATATATATATATATATATATATATATATATATATATATATATATATATATATATACACACACAGACATATACATATATACACATGTACATAATTCATACTGCCTGCCTTTATTCATTCCCATCGCATATATATATATATATATATATATATATATATATATATATATATATATATATATATATATATATATATATATATAATTGCTGTTTCCCGCATGAGCGAGGTAGCGACAGGAAAGACAAAGAATGGACCATCCATATATATATACACACGTATATACTTAAACGTCCATATACGCACATATACATACACATACGCAGACATATACATACATACACATGCACACATTCATGCTTGCCTTCATCCATTCCTGTCACTACCCCAGCCCACAGGAAACAGAATCGCTACCCTATGCTTCCGTGAGTTAGCGCCTGGAAAACAGACAAAAAGGGCCACAGTTGTTCATACTCAGTTGCTAGCTGTCATGTGTAATGCACCGAAACCACAACTCCCTATCCACATCCAGGCCATACAGAACTTTCCATGGTTTACCCCAGACGCTACACATGCCCTGGTTCAGACCATTGACAGCACGTCGACCCCGGCATATCACATCGTTCCAATTTACTCTATTACTTGCACGCCTATCACCCATCTGTGTGAGGCCCCAATTGCTCAAAATCTTTTTCACTCCATCCTCCTACCTACAATCTGGTTTCCTGCTTCTCCTTCTTCCCTCCACCTCTGACACATATATCTTTGTCTATCTTTCCTCACTCATTCTCTCCATGTGTCCAAACCATTTCAACACACCCTCTTCTGCTCTCTCAACCACACCCTTTATATTTCCACACATCTCTGTTATCCTTTCATTTCTTACTCGATCAAACCACCTCACACCACACAATGTTCTCAAACATTTCATTTCCAACACACCCACCCTCCTCCGTACAACCCTATCTATAGCCCATGCCTTACAACCATATAACATTGTTGAAACTAATACTCCTTCAAACGCACCCATTTTTGGTCTCCGAGATAACGTTCTCTCCTTCCACACATTCTTCATCGCTCCCAGAACCTTCGCCCCCTACCCCACCCTGTGACTCACTTCTGCTTCTATGGTTCCATCCGCTGCTGAGTCCACACCCAGATATCTAAAACACTTCACTTTCTCCAAATTTTCTCCATTCAAACTTACATCCCACTTACTTGTCCCTCAACACTACTGAACCTAATAACCTTGCTCCTATTCACATTTAATCTCAACTTTCTTCTTTCACACACTTCTCCAAACTCAGTCACCAAACTCTGCAGTTTTTCATTCGAATCAACCACCAAAGCTGCATCATTGGCGAACAACAACTGACTCACTTACCAGGCCCTATCATCCTCAATAGACAGCATACTCGCCCCTCTCTCCAAAACTCTTGCATTAACCTCCCTAACTACCCCATTCACAAACAAATTAAACAACAATGGGAACATCAAACACCCCTGCCACAAACAGACATTCACGGGGAACCAATCACTCTCCTCTCTTCCAACTAGTACACATGCCTTACACCCTTGAAAAAAACGTCTCTGCATCTAGGAGCTTACCTCCCACACCATATATTCTTAAGACCGTACCACAGTGTTCCCTACCACGCCAACTGACCCACATCATCTCAGTATAAGAACTTACCAAGACCTGGTCTACATCTCAACAGCGTAAACTAAAACTACTTTAAAGATATGTATGAAAACTTTTATCTTGCTACCGTGGCTCTGTCAACTGGACCGTTGAACAGTTGTAAGAAAGTACGTCATCAGTTCAGCCACAACAAACAATGGACCTGACATTGTTAACCTGAACATAATATTGTCTTTATGTCCATACACTCGACAACCTAATTCCTACAACCATCAAATGGAAACGCTAAATTTAGACCTAATCTTTATAACCATCAAGTGGAAACGCTAACTTTAGAGCTAATCTCTACAACCATCAAGTGGAAACGCTAACTTCAAATCCAATCCTTAGTGCCTGCAACACGCTTATTATTTAGCAACATTACCTCCACTCACTTGTACAAAACCGCATATGAAATAAGATATTATAACCGTCACGCTCCATGACGCTCTGTCCACCAGTAACACAAAAAACACATAAATATATCTTCCAAGTTATCACTGCCTTACTCTCCTTATAGCTGTGGTCAGCATGTGTGGCCAGCGGTGCATCGAATCCACTACACTTTTCGTCTATGCTTTTTAATCAACTTTAGCTGTGATAAAATTTCTTTGCTAAAGTATTCGAATCTAAAATTCTCCATTCATGGAGTGATTACACATTATCTCTATAACAACTCTGTTTAACCCCTTGAGTACGACGGTCTGACAGTTTGACCTTACACTTAAGAATTAGGCCATAGATCTAGACATTCACAGTAACTTACTTTGTAATTAAGAACTTAAGCTGTTAAAAGTATTGGCTGAGCCATAGTTCTTTGTCTCATTAACACATTCCTGCACATTACTGGGTTGTTACTTTCATTTCTTCACAATAACGTCAGGTAAACAAGATGAAACAGTGATTCTGGTGATCCTACTCTAGTCTCACCAGGACAAGATAAAGGGTCAAGAAAACAATAATTTTCACAATAATTTTATTCATCATCAAGTGACTTGAGACAAAGCTTCAAGCTGATCAAGCGCCTCATATGAAAAAAGTTCTTGTGTCTCTCACATCATCAAAGAGGATAGTATTAATCGTCAAAAAGTGGCTGGAGGCAGAAATGTTTATCTTGTAGGTAACTGTCTGGACAACATACAAGGTTCGGTTTGCATCTGGGTGAGTACGGGTTGCAGGATTCCGGAAATTCGCCCGAGGGAAAGAAGGCAAGGGTTATGGAAAAATTCCTGGGACAGCGACCTCCACCGCCACCTGTTGAGAGCCATATTTTGGTAAAGATATTCTGGTACATGTGAGAAGTAAACAGCAAGTCTTATAGCATGAATAATGTAGCCAGTCATTCACAGTCACTTACCTGGCCTGTAGTACTGTCCTTGTACAGCTGCCGACTCCATCAACACCACCGCCACCACCAGGACTGCCAGCGTTCCTCTCATCTTTCAACAAAATTCTGACCTATGTGGAAGGGAACCACTCAGTGACTGACCCAAACCGTCAAGCAAGTCAGCCTGTTCTTTGGCTTAATTTCATTACTGAGAAAATTCCTTGTCTAACTACAGCCACACTGTCACCAATACTTAAGACATTTATTCATGTAACATTTAAGATATTAATTTTCTAAATATTAGATCTAATCTGCACATTAATGTGTTATCACCGTCAATGGCAGGGAGCTAACATTCATGAAAACATTTCCAGAAATTCCCTATCTAAACATCTGTGTTTATTGCCGAGCTGCTCATGTTGTATGGTGGGGCCCAGGTTGTCTGCCAACCTCAGAACCACAGTCTAGGCAGCTCTATATGTCTACAAACCTGACGTCAGTGTCACAAAGAGATGCATAACCAAGATCGTATTTTTATGTAAATGGCTCCAGTCATGGACAAGGGCTCTTCCTCGAGACTTGAACTTGACTGAAAATACGAGAAAAATACGAAAATACGTTTCCAAAGAAAGAGAGAAAGGATGTTATAGAAAGTAGGTATGTGATGTATGTTATGAAAATGTGTTAGGTCTTGTGAGGGAACTTTAGTGAGACAAAGGAAAAAATCCCTACACGGACGGAGAGTGTACGATGATTCTGGTCGTTAATTTAACACATGTCAGTCAGGACGGTTAGTTACTTATGGCTATCAAGTATAACGTGATGTAGGAAGGTCCTGTGTCAACTTCCTATGTTAATCTCTGAGGCTCCAACACCATCACAACAGTGAGAGGAATCTTGTTAAGGTTCGGTTCCTGGAGCACCCTCACTCCTCCCAACACTCCACCAATGCCACATGATCAACATAATAAAGAAACACAGTTGTCACCTGTCCATAAGGATCAATACCTGTAACATAAGCACACAACTTCACACATCACTACAATATGATACTGCTGGAAAATGATGCCGGTCCCACCCTCCTACAACACCTGCTATGGAAAGGGTCTCAGGCTACTTGCAAACTTGGAGAGACAATACTTCAAAGGAGGAAAGTATTCTTCCCCTCAGAGCCCCGTCGGCGTTACCTGAGTTAGTCTTGCCTCCGACTGACGATGACAACATCCTGGTCAGCTGCTTTATATACCAGCCGCCATCCCTTGTGGTGGCCACTCCTCCCCAGGCCAGCCGGAACAGGTGACCAACTAGGGCACTGGATAACATACGACCTACCATAGTCCAGGACGTGACCAACCAGGGACAGGATAATATGTAACCAACTATGATACAGTGTAACATGTGACCAACCATAGGACATGGAAACATGCGACCAATCATGGCCCAGGGCAACATGTGACCAACCATGGTACTCATCAACCATAACTCACATTCCCTCACCAAGCATGACTCTCAAACCTCCTCACTGAGAGCATCAGAGACATAAGCTCTCACCTGTTCTGCCCAGAGGGGTACATGATAGCAAGAAAGAACGACCAGGTAAGTCAGGGGGAGGATTAGCCATCATAATAAAAGAAAGACCGAAGCTTCCAGATATAGTGGAAGATGGCCCCATTCAGACAATACGTAAAGGGAATACTAACTGCAGGGAAGAAGAGCCTAGTGGTGTGATTATATCAAAATCCTTCAGACAATTGCAATGAACCAGAACAATTGTATAATGATAACAATGCAGGAACGATCAGGATGGTACATGAAGCAGTGGAACACTCACTTTTTAAATCAAGAGATGGTAAAGCACTGTTAATGGGCGATTTCCATCAAAAGGATATAACAGACTTGGGGAATTTGAATTATCATTATGAGAGGGAGTCTTGGACAGACAAGTTCTTAGAGTGTATACAGGAAAAGGTCCTACGTCAGCATGTCAAGCAGCACAGTAGAATTTTTAGCATGGATATTGAAAATACCATTTACGATAATGCAGTTAGAGGAAGTCATCATGCAATCCTCAAGTTTGAGTATGAGGCACAATAGACGACGAAAACAACAGAGGAGATACAGTCGCAGAAACTACTCAAACCTCAATAAGTTCTCTGGTAACGTATGGTGGGAAAGGGAATTCAACAGACAGGAAGCAGGGCTTTGTGTTAAAAGGTTCTGTGAAATCTACAGTGAAGGAGTTAAGACATGGTTACCTCAAGCTTCATATACAGAGGGAATGGTAAGAAAAAAGAAGGAATGGATTAATAAAACATGTTGTAACATTAACACACCATCCATGACAGTCATGATAACATTAACACACCATCCATGACAATCATGATAACATTAACACACCATCCATGACAATCATGATAACATTAACACACCATCCATGACAATCATGATAACATCAACACACCATCCATGACAATCATGATAACATCAACACAACATCCATGACAATCATGATAACATCAACACAACATCCATGACAATCATGATAATATTAACACACCATCCATGACAATCATGATAACATCAACACAACATCCATGACAATCATGATAATATTAACACACCATCCATGACAATCATGATAACATCAACACACCATCCATGACAATCATGATAACATCAACACAACATCCATGACAATCATGATAATATTAACACACCATCCATGACAATCATGATAACATCAACACAACATCCATGACAATCATGATAATATTAACACACCATCCATGACAATCATGATAACATCAACACAACATCCATGACAATCATGATAATATTAACACACCATCCATGACAATCATGATAACATCAACACACCATCCATGACAATCATGATAACATCAACACACCATCCATGACCATCATCAAATCAGACCATTACAAATTTCATCACCTACCATGCACGCAACCATATGGATCATCAAACTCAAATCAAAATTTGATCAAGTGACAATGTACAACCACAGTTAGGCCCAAGTGTCCATCATTCTGACCACGTAACATTTTCTACTACATTATGAAAAATTGATATCAATTTGAATATTCATTACATTACCTTGACTTCAGCTTCTCCCTACTGGCCAGTGTTTAGACAACAGCAGTTTATATATACGCGCGACACTGCAGCCTTGCGCTGCCCTACACTGCTTCCACCAATTACGTGGCCGTTGTCCGATTTCATCGTAACATCCAGACTTCGACGGCTGACAAATGATTTTGAGATAGACGGCTTGTGTTTAGTTATGTCAGCTTTGTAGAAAGGTCTAAAAGTATTGTCATGTGTCAACGTAACCTACCAAAATATAAAATTGTATTTCTCTCTTCGGTATGATGAAAACATTACAGGTTTCGGACAATTTGGTTGGCGTAACAATAACAAAAACAAAAAACAGGTGATTGGAAAAACCCGTAAGAAACCTAGGGTATACCCACTGAAGTTGGAAAACCACAATATATTTTCATTCTGAGAAACATCATGTTATTATTGTCACATTGACCTTGTCTACATACGTTGTTTACAAATATGACCAAAATGTACACCGGACCAAGATATCTGTTACACCTCTCATGTCAGTGATTTCCCTCTATGATCAGTAATCATATTTCAAATTACCAAATATCCATAATGGCTTTCTTGAAATGTTACAGATACTTATTATTATTACCAAACTATATAGATCGCTAACTCGAACCAAAGAAAGTATATAACATAAACATTAATCTATATCTAACAATGTTTTCTATTAACTTCCTAAGTATGTTATCACTACCACTACTGCTACTGTCCGTGGGTATACTTCCCCTCCTACTACTGCCACACTGCGCACTTCCCCACATGTAACAGATAGTGTATACGTTTCAATACCTGGTACTGACTATATGCGCACTTCACCACCTACTATAGCCACTGAGTACACTCTCACACCTGCAGTTACTGCCAGTGTGATCACTTTCCCGCCAGCCACCTCTTGTGTATACACTCCTCTCACCCTCCTGGAACTGCCTGTGTGTGTGCACACTCCCATACCCGCATGATATAGCCTGTGCGTGCGCTCCCCTCACGCTCCTGCCTGCTACTGCCAGTCTATTCAACAGCCATTCACCTGCTACTGACAGTGTGTCCACTTCCCATATAGGTTACCAACATTGTGTTCAGTTCCACCACCTGCTACTGCCAGTGTGATCACTTTCCCGGCTGCTACTGCTAGTGTGTGCCTCCGCCTCCAAGGCCTCCTTATGACTGTCAGTCACCAGGTACATCCATCTGCTGTTCTAAGGAAGATATATAAGTACTTCTTCCTCCACACTGCCGACTACCTGCCATGATCTACTTCCTTCTTCCCAGCAACATGACCGTACCACAGTCATCCCTACCATGCCAACTGACCCACATCATCTTAATAAGAACTTACCAAGACCTGGTCCACATCTCAGCAGCGCAAACTAAAACTACTTTAAAGATATGTATGAAAACTTTTATCTTGCTACCGTGGCTCTGTCAACTGGACCGTAGAACAGTTGTAAGAAAGTACGTCATCAGTTCAGCCACAACAAACAATGGAGCTGATATTGTTAACCTGAACATAATACTGTCTTTATGTCCATACACTCGACAACGTAATTCCTACAACCATCAAATGGAAACGCTAACTTTAGAGGAAATCTTCACAACCAACAAGTGGAAACGGTAAATTTAGAGCTAATCTTTTCAACCATCAAGTGGAAACACTAAATTTAGAGCTAATCTTTACAACCATCAAGTGGAAACGCTAACTTTAGAGCTAATCTTTAGAACCATCAAGTGGGACGCTAAATCTAGAGCTAATCTTAACAACAATCAGCTAAAATTAGAGGTAATCTTTACATCCATCAAATGGAAACGCTAACTTTAGAGCTAATCTTTACAACCATCAAGTCGAAACGTTAACTTCAAATCCAATCCTTAGTGCCAGCAACACGCTTATTATTTAGCAACATTACCTCGTCACTTGCACAAAACCTCAAATGAAATAAGATATTATAACCTTCACGCTCCATGACGCTCTGTCCACCAGTAACACAAAAACCACATAAATTAATTTTCCAAGTTATCGCTGCCTTACTCCCTTTATATCTGTGGTCAGCATGTGTGGCCAATGGTGCATCCAGTCCACTACACTTTTCGTCTCTGCTTTTTAATCAACTTGTTAACTTTAGCTCAGTGATAAACTTTCTCTGCTAAAGTATTCGATTCTAAAATTCTCCATACATGATTGAAACTATTGCTGGCGAGTGATTACGCCTTTATTACCACTATAACAACTCTGTTTAACCCTTTGAGTACGACGATGCGACAGTTTGACCTTACACTTCAGGATTAAGTCAAAGACTTGGACATTCAGAATTAGTTCCTTCGTTATTAAGAGATGAAGATATCAAAAGTCTTGGGTGACCCATAATTCTTTGTCTCATTAACACATCCCTAAGAAGGATGACCGTTCTGACTCCTATAACTTTCATCCTATTGAATCCCTCCTCAACTCCCATTGCCTTAAAATCCTCAAAAATCACAGTCTTCTCTCTGATCAACAGTATGGCTTTAGTAAGGCGAGATCCACTGGTCATATTCTTTCCTATCTTACTTATGTTTAGTCATTATCCCTGGAAGATTTTGGGGAGTCATGTGTAGTTGCCCTTGACATATCTAAGGCTTTTGACCGGGTGTGGCATCTAAGCTTCCCTCCTTACTTTGCTCCTTCATATCGAGCTTCTTCTCTGGCCTATCTGTCTCTGTGGTTGTTCATGGATCAGCCTACCCCTTTTTCTGCATCAATAGGGGCGTCCCTCAAGGTTCTGTCCTGTCGCCTACACTTTTTTTTCTTTTTCAACCATCTCCTCTCCTCCACACATAATCGAATGCACAATCTTAATTCTGTTCCCATTTTTCTCACTGGATCTGCATCTCATCTTGACACAGCTTCTTCAATAAAGTCAGACTAGGACAGGATATCTCAGTGGAGTATACAAAATCTTGCTAAGTTTAATGCCTCCAAGACCCAATTTCTACCCTTTTCTATATCGAAAACTCCTCACAACTCTCGTTTTCCCTATAACGATACTGAAATTCCACCTCTTGACTTAATGAACATACATGTACTTGATATTACCACTCTTTTTTGGATACCCCACATTACAGGAATAGCCAAGTCTGCCTCTAAGAAACTGGGTGTCATGTTTAGATGTCGAAACTTCTCTTTAGAACAGTTCCTTCGTTTGTACAAGGGATTAATTCGTCCTTGTATGGAGTACTGCTCTTACGTTTGGGATGGTTCTAGCTCTGCATCCTCACTTGACAGCGTTAAGTCGAAAGCAGCCCGTCTTAAAAACTGTCCTAAACTAACTTCCAGACTTGACTACCTTGCCTTAAGCCACAGTGTTGGTTCACTTTCCTTCTTCTATAGGTATTACTTTGGTTTTTCCTCCCGAGAGCTGGCTGCTTGTGTTCCACACCACTGGCTAGACCACGCAATACTGGGCAAGCTGCTGCGCCACATGATTATTGCTTCTTTTCCTACACATCGAAAAACTGGAACTGTCTACCTTCTCGTGTCTTTCCCAATAACTATGACCTGGTACATTTCAGACTGGTTGTTCACTCACAAAGATTCGTATGTACTTTCCCTTTGTCTTTTCTTTTTGTTCCATAATTCTCTATATTTCAAACAGCGGCCTGGCCGTGATTTGGATTTTGTCCGTGACTGGAGCCATAAACATAAAAAGAATTCCTGCACATTACTGGGTTGTTACTTCCATTCCTTCACAATAACGTCAGGTAAACAAGATGAAACAGTGATTCTGGTGATCCTACTCTAGTCTCACCAGGACAAGATAAAGGTTCAGGAAAACAATGATTTTCACAATAATTTCATTCATCATCAAGCGACTTGAAACAAAGTTTCAAGTTGATCAAGCGCCTCATATGAAAAAAGTTCTTGTGTCTTCCACTTCATTACTGTGGAAAGGGACTATCGCCAAAAACTGGACTGAGGCAGTAATATTTCCCTTCAAGGTAACGGTCTGGACAACATAGCAAGCCTGGTCTGCATCTGGGTCGGTACGGGGTGCATTCATCCGGAGCTCCTCCCACGGGAAAGATTGCAGCCGCTATGGAAAAATTCCTGGGACAGCGACCTCTACCGCCACCTGTCGAAAGCAATACCTTAGTATAGGTTTTCTGGTACATGTGAGAAGTAAGCAGCAAGTCTTATAGCATGAATAATGTAGCCATTCATTCATATTCACTTACCTGGCCTGTAGTTCTGTCCTTGTACAGCTACTGACTCCATCAACACCACCGCCACCACCAGGACTGCCAGCGTTCCTCTCATCTTTCAACAAAATTCTGACCTATGTGGAAGGGAACCACTCAGTGACTGACCCAAACCGTCAAGCAAGTCAGCCTGTTCTTTGGCTTAATTTCATTACTTAATTTCAGTAATACTTAAGACATTTACTCATGTATCATTTAAGATATTAATTTTCTAAATATTAGATCTAATCTGCACATTAATGTGTTATCACCGTCAATGGCAGGGAGCTAACATTCATGAAAACATTTCCAGAAATTCCCTATCTAAACATCTGTGTTTATTGCCGAGCTGCTCATGTTGTATGGTGGGGCCCAGGTTGTCTGCCAACCTCAGAACCACAGTCTAGGCAGCTCTATATGTCATGTCTGCACAAACCTGACGTCAGTGTCACCAAGAGAGGCATATCCAAGATCGTATTTTCATGTAAATGGCTCCAGTCATGGACAATGGCTCCTCAATGAGAACACAAGAATATATATTTCCAGAGAAAGAGAGAAAAGCTTCAAAGAAAGTAGGTATGTGGTGTACGTCAGGGAAATTTGTTAAGTCTTGTGAGGAAACTTAAGTATAGTGAGACAAAGCAAGATAAGATATCCTGACACGTAGAGTGTACGATGATTCTGGTCGTTAATTTAACACATGTCAGTCAGGACGGTTAGTTACTTATGGCTATCAAGTATAACGTGATGTAGGAAGGTCCTGTGTCAACTTCCTATGTTAATCTCTGAGGCTCCAACACCATCACAACAGTGAGAGGAATCTTGTTAAGGTTCGGTTCCTGGAGCACCCTCACTCCTCCCAACACTCCACCAATGCCACATGATCAACATAATAAAGAAACACAGTTGTCACCTGTCCATAAGGATCAATACCTGTAACATAAGCACACAACTTCACACATCACTACAATATGATACTGCTGGAAAATGATGCCGGTCCCACCCTCCTACAACACCTGCTATGGAAAGGGTCTCAGGCTACTTGCAAACTTGGAGAGACAATACTTCAAAGGAGGAAAGTATTCTTCCCCTCAGAGCCCCGTCGGCGTTACCTGAGTTAGTCTTGCCTCCGACTGACGATGACAACATCCTGGTCAGCTGCTTTATATACCAGCCGCCATCCCTTGTGGTGGCCACTCCTCCCCAGGCCAGCCGACTGCTTCCCAACCACGACCAACATGCACTACCAGGGTTATGTCTCCCGCCAGTAACAGCACTTGCTTCTCGGAACGTGGCTATCTCTTTTTCCTCTCTCTCCTAATAAGCACTACACAAGTAACGTCCACATATACGTGCTCAAATAGTCTATACCATACATGATATTCCTGCTTGACACTAATTTTCTAAAGGCTGAAGTAGGAAATATTGTGCTACACTCTGTATACGAGTTCACCCTGGTGGAGCCTGCTCGGGCGATGGCTCGCCACACCCACAAGATAGGGGTACGGTGAGGCGGATCTGCCAGGCTGAGCAGCCCTCAGGCCACGGGTCTCCTGTGCCTGCTTGGAGACACTCCAGCCAGGGTAGGGCAAGAGGAGAGCACAAAGTAAATAAATGCAGAACTCAAAGTTAGGAGCGATAGGTGGCATCTGATACAGGGCTGCCTCCCAATTTTCTTTTTTAGCTTATTAAGTTGGAGGTGAATCCACAAACATGCTGAATATAAACCGTGAATCCTTGTGTCTACTGTGTGACATGTTACCCAGGTTATATCTGAACCCGATGAATTTTAGTCTGCAAGATATAATTTCATCTGATATAAAAGCAGAAATCATTGCCTTCATCACAGCAGGCAGGACAAGGAAGGGAAGAGACCCCCCCCCCCAAAAAAAAAAAAAAAAAAAAAAAAAAAGGTGGACACATTCTGAACGAGTAACAATTTTCGTTTTTATAAACAGCATAAATATTGATACCATAATAATGTACCTAGATGAGCACAAGTAGTCTCGGGTCAGATTAAAATGACTCTCCCGTAAAGATGGTGTGGTGTGTGGCACAGAACCAAGCACCCACCTCTTTATCATGACGTTCTCCCTCCTCCTCCTAATCCCTGCCTTACCTTCCCACCTCCTCCTCCTCCTCCCTGCCTTACCCTCCCACCTCCTCCTCCTAATCCCTGCCTTACCTTCCCACCTCCTCCTCCTCCTCCCTGCCTTACCCTCCCACCTCCTCCTCCTCCTCCCTGCCCTACCCTCCCTCCTCCTCCTACTCCTCCCTGCCCTACCCTCCCACCTCCTCCTCCTCCTCCCTGCCCTACCCTCCCACCTCCTCCTCCTCCTCCCTGCCCTACCCTCCCACCTCCTCCTCCTCCTCCCTGCCCTACCCTCCCTCCTCCTCCTACTCCTCCCTGCCCTACCCTCCCACCTCCTCCTACTCCTCCCTGCCCTACCCTCCCACCTCCTCCTCCTCCTCCCTGCCCTACCCTCCCTCCTCCTCCTCCTCCTCTGTAACCCTGAAACATCACTCCACGTTTCCTCTTGTGGTCCCTGCAGACCTGCACACAATGATGTAACACAACAGTTTACCTTCATCACAAGTCTGAGTGTAGTGTGAGTACTGCCCATCAACACACACACACACACACACACACACACAGTGACAACTAACAGGTTGCACTGTTCGCCAGCGGCTGCAAACAGAGGCGACATGCCTATGGTAATCCAATGTAGAAGAAACCTACCAACGTACGGCCGCCACCAGATGGGTTGCCTCGGGCGTAACTATGGTATTCCCCCGCGTACCTCCCGCGTCTTTTTCCTTGTATCCACAGTCTCATGCCGCAACATCGTCGTCATTTTCCTTCTGTCTTTGTTTTGCCTGTGATCGCCGAGAGCTAACTCGAAATCCGTGAAGGTCGGCCATCTTTCTTGCCTCATCACGGGGCTGAAGGCCATAACATACCCTAGCTCTGACTTTAAGCACAGCAAGTGGCGTTTCTCGTGACGTTTCGCTGGCTAGAGCCCTTGAGCGCTGGCCACCTGACGTGCAGGAAGCATGACTCAGCCTCTGGTGAGGTAGATTCCTCACTCCTCACTGCGCATTAATTGTGTAGGACAGTCATGACAATGAACTACTTACCACCATCTCGTCCGCTACTCTACTTTCACTCCTCCTCTGTTCATATCTACTGGCCTATTTCGTGGTCTTATAATCTTTGTAGTTAAAACCTATAAACCTATTAAGAGACAGCAACCATCGTAATATCAGGTCCAACAACGTGTGGTATAAAATCCCACAGTTGCAGACAAAAAATCCGAGTATCCAGAATCTTAAATAGCGTCATTTGTAAGCTATTCGAGCCAAGCTTCCTACAGGCAATATCCCGAGCGCTTTAATACCAAAACCATCATCATCCCCCGGGAAAAAAAAAACAGAACAAAAGCCCGGCGACTTGGATTTCTTAGACGATTCTGATAACATATTAACATGAATAGCAAAGAACCATGTACTAAACAGGAGCACTGTGCCATCGACTGTGACGAGGTAAATGACCCAAACCGCTACACTAAGGAGGACTGTGAGGTAAGTGACCGGGACGTTAGCTGTACAAAAGCTCTTGGTAATTCAGTCAAGCTGTGGCTAAGGCATCAAAGTGAGCGTTCACTTTCCTTCCAAACAAGGTTCGAGTAGGACAAAAGTCTCCTGTAACGCCAAGCTTCACATAAAAAAAAACAACAACAAAGAAACGGCAAGTTCAAAAAATTTAGAGAAGAATGAAGAGTTTGTTCGAACCCTTGATCTGAGTTTGCTTACATTCTTGATCCTTATTGCCACAACAGCAGCAAATTCATTGTGCACTCCGACCCATCCTATGGCCAGTGGCGCAAAAAGGGGACTGGAAGTGCCCCTAAAAAGGACCTAAGACGGTCCTCAATAACTGATGTACAAGTGAGCTGTTTACATGTGTAGCAAACTACACAGTAGGTGAACCGTGATGCTGAATGGAGTTTATGGCAGAGTGTGAGGAAAAGACTTACAGTACGGTTAAGATCATCTTTCTTGGAGACATTAAGATATCTTAAGGGAATGAGAATATCTACATAGTTCAGCTGGGAGCTTCCAGTTACTGACTCTGGCTCCCCGTTCTAGAACAGGCAGGCAGCCCTAGCAGTTTGTAGTGGGGACGCACGCACACAGATGAACTCAATCATATCAAAACATGCAACAACACATCACACAACAAGAACACTTTTGTCTCACACAAATCAAAATGTCCATGTGAGCAGAGAGGTCTCCCTACCGTCACTCTCTTAACTCCCTGACAAACATAGATCCATCCTGCAACCATCCACCTGTCTGTCGCTCATGGCTGGCCAACCACTCCCTCCCACTGAATAAAACTCCAACCGCACTCGGCATCACTAATAACACACACACACACACACACGACAATTACTGCGCACACCACAGACATGAACACAGAGGTCATACACACACTGAAGGATCTTGGAACAATTACTGGCACCAGATACGCCGTGACAAGGGAAAAAACATCATTTAAATTTTATACAAACACTTCATCTTATCCATCCTCAACGAGGCCTTACCTTCCTGGTCACTTCCATGTTAAAAGGAAATATATCAACACAAGGCAGTTAAAAACAATCGCCGGCTGCCTCATACCACAAAGATTCTCTCATTTTTCCTCTACACTGACGACTGAGTCTGTCTGCATCAGCTCCATATGCTCCATATGACAAAAGTCTTCTGTAACGCCAAGCTTCACATAAAAAAAAACAACAACGAAGAAACGGAAAGTTTAAAAAACTTAGAGAAGAATGAAGAGTTTGTTCGAACCCTGGTCCATAAATACGTCAGTCGCCTTACGATGCTCGCCACGAGAATTTCCGCACCCAAAAAAACTGGTCCTTGAGTAGATGTAAAAAAAAAAGTGACCCTTGCCTCAAGCTTTGGAAACCTGTATTCACAGATCCCGTCTGCTCGAGCAAACATAACAATGACCAAGTACAGACACGCATGCATGCCCTCCCTAGCCAAGTCTTACCATTCACCCCGTCAACCATTAGATCCTACGCTGATCATACATATACGAGTTATCCTAGAAACCAGTCATCATCACCCTAACATCACAAACACCATTCCCACACATTACAAACCCCTAGTGCCCACAATGCGGGTAAACACACACACACACACACACACACACACACACACACACACTTTATGACCTGTGATCCAGCACTGGACGTGGGCTGGCTTCCTGAGTACTGTATAAGTCTTATAAAAGGGACTCCTGAAACTGGGTGGATCATATATATATATATATATATATATATATATATATATATATATATATATATATATATATATATACATATATATATATATATGGGGGGGGTTGGGCCATTTCTTTCGTCTGTTTCCTTGCGCTACCTCGCAAACGCGGGAGACAGCGACAAAGTATAATAAAAAAAATAAATATATATATATATATATATATATATATATATATATATATATATATATATATATATATATATATATGGAAGCTCCAGTTAGGGACGAAAGATCAAATCAAGGTCAGGCTTTAACTGAAATATAAAAAGGATAATGAAAGTGAAAAATTAAGAGACGAGGAAAAGTATTTGCGAATTTTGGAGGAAGTGAAAAGATGGTTTGTATAAGAAGTGTCGGTCATGTTGATTGGGACAGACATGATAACGTAGAAAGTCCCAAAGCTCCAGGGTGTAGAGGGAAAGAAGCAGTCATCAAAATGGCCAGCCCTTGGGCTCCCAAAGGTCACCTAATAATTATGTGACGCAGCAGCTTGCCGAGCATTACGTAGTCGAGGAGGAGGAGGAGGAGGAGGAGGAGGAAAAGGAGGGGGGGGGGGGGGAGAGTTACACAAGCAGCCAGCTCTTGGGACCAATAACCAAAGTAATACCCTACAGAAGAGGGAAAGTGAACCAACACTGCGGCGCAGGGCAAGAGCGTCAAGTTTGGAAGTTAGCCTGGGACAGTTTATAAGTCGGGCTGCTTTCGACTCAGCTCTGTTAATTAAGGATGCAGAGCTAAAACCACCCCTCCACCACTCCATACAAGAGCGAATCAATCCATTGTATAACAGCGTAATGGACCTCCGGGGTGTAGCGGTTAGTATTTCTGAACGTGACGCGTTCACGGGCCGCCGAGGGTCGAGTGCATAGGTTCGAATCCTGGTTGCCGCTGTCGGTACACAGTCGACGCAGCTGTTCATCACTCCCATTTTCTTAGAGGCAGACTTTGCCATTTCCATAATGTGGGGTTTCCAAGACAGAGTGGCTGTTACATTAATACCACGTATGTTCATTGACCCAAGATGTGAGAATAACAGATCCATCCGAGGAGTGAGGAACGTTGAGGAATTTTTGAGAGAGAGAGAGAGAGAGAGAGAGAGAGAGAGAGAGAGAGAGAGAGAGAGAGAGAGAGAGAGAGAGAGAGAGAGAGAGAGAGAGAGAGAGAGAGAGACAGACAGACAGACGGGCAGACTGGGTCTATCCCACTTAGGAATCCTGTCCAAGTCTGGGTTTACCGAGGAAGTTGTGTCAGGACGAGAAGCTGATCGACTGAGAGAAGAGGGAGCAGGTTTGAGTCGTCAGCATATGAGCGCATTTGGTTATTTGTAGAAGGAAGGAAATCGTTGTTAGAAAGGAGAAAATGTGTAGGAGACAGGGAAGAACCTTGAGGGAAACCGTTGTTGATGGAGAAGGGGAGAGAGACTGATCCATCAACAGCCATGGAGATAGATCACCCCGATGCCACACCCTGTGAAAAACTTTGAATATATCAAGAGCAACTACATAGGATTCCCCCAGTCTTTCAGAGATGACCAGATATTAGTAGGAAAGTAATGACTATCACCAGTGGATCTCACCTTACGGAATATGGGATAGGGGGAGGAAGAACACTTCCCCGGGTATTCCCTGCGTGTCGTAGAAGGCGACCAGAAAGGGTGGGAACGGGGTGCTGAAAACCCTCCTCGTCTCGTATTCCAGTAAAAGTTGGAAGAGTAAAAGGAGCCAAGCGAAGGATGCTATACTCCTTGAAGGCTCAGGCTGGGGTATCTGAATGTGTGTGGATGTAACCAAGACAAGAAAGGAGAAATAAGTAGCATAGTTGTATGTATGAGGAAAGGAACCTGAATGTTCTGGCTCTGAGAGAGAGAAAAAAAAGAGCTCAAGGCTCCGGGGGAAGAATGGTGTGAGAATGTCTTAAAGGGTTAGTGTGAGGGCGAGGGTTCATGCTCAGCAAGCAGGAGTTGTGGGAATGTGTGAAAGAGGGTAGGGAAGCAAAATTCAGACTAATGTGGGTAAAAATAAAAGTGGATTACGAGAGATGGGTGATTATTCGTGCTTATGCACTTAGCCACGAGAAGAATGAAGAAAGGCGAGTGTTTCGGTAGCAGTTGAGTGAGTGTGTCAGCGGTTTCGATGCAAGAGACTTGGTATTAGTGATGAGGGATGTGGAGTTATGTGCCGAAAAAGGACCGGTGATTGGGTATAGTTAGTTCAAAAAGAGAGACATACTTAAGTATACGAGAATGAGAGATGGTTTACGGGCATTACTGGTTTACGCACCAACTGACAGGCGTGCAAAAGAGAGACTCTTGGATGTGTATGAGCTGAGTGGCAAGCATGAAGGTTTCTTAAGGTTCTAGAAATATATATATATATATATATATATATATATATATATATATATATATATATATATATATATATATATATATATATATTTATATATATATATATATATATATATATATATATATATATATATATATATATATATATATATATATATGGAATAGTTTTGATTTCTATCAGTACCATCAACTAACAATTATATCATCCAAGAACAACGACACTGTCCAACAAATGAAAGCATATATTCACTGCAAGTCAATGTTCATTATATTTCCACTTTGTTCATCAAAAATATCCCTTGTTTGGTGACAGTCATGGAGTCCATGGCATATATTCACGACTGGGGTCTCATGTTTCCTGATGAAGCAACGTGAACACTGCCAGCGACCTTCTTTCACGTGGAGCACCCTGACTCCCGCTGAGCGAAACGTGCTCAAAACATGGCAAACATTTCCTTAACAACTCCACGTCGCCTGGAAATGCTGCATTTCTTAGAAAGATCATCACATCAAACATAACTCCACCTTCCCCACATGCACCTCATGAGCTGCCAATGAAGGATGTTCGTTGTTCGTGCGATGCAGTCTCTCTCATTGTTCCGCATGCATTATAAGGAGTAAAAAGAAACCAGAAAAAAAAAAAGAAATAATAAGGATGAGACACGAGACGTGAAGGAAGAAAACAAGGGACTGTGGTGGAGGCGGACGGGACACGACACCCACGGACAACCTCAGGGAAAACCCGTCAAAAATCCCCCAATTTCTCCAACTGGAAAATACGTGATGTACCTGACTGGTTGATGTACTGATGCACCTGGCTAGATCATATACTGATGTACCTCCCTGGTTCATACATTGATGTACTTGGCTGGTTCAGTATAGTGATGTACCTGGCAGGTTCATCCAGTGATGTACCTGCTGGATCATATAGTCGTGTACCTGCTGGATCATATAGTCATGTACCTGCTGGAGCATATAGTCATGTACCTGCTGGATCATATAGTCATGTACCTGCTGGATCATATAGTCATGTACCTGCTGGATCATATAGTCATGTACCTGCTGGATCATATAGTCATGTACCTGCTGGATCATATAGTCATGTACCTGCTGGATCATATAGTCATGTACCTGCTGGATCATATAGTCATGTACCTGCTGGATCATATAGTCATGTACCTGCTGGATCATATAGTCATGTACCTGCTGGATCATATAGTCATGTACCTGCTGGATCATATAGTCATGTACCTGCTGGATCATATAGTCATGTACCTGCTGGATCATATAGTCATGTACCTGCTGGATCATATAGTCATGTACCTGCTGGATCATATAGTCATGTACCTGCTGGATCATATAGTCATGTACCTGCTGGATCATATAGTCATGTACCTGCTGGAGCATATAGTCATGTACCTGCTGGATCATATAGTCATGTACCTGCTGGATCATATAGTCATGTACCTGCTGGATCATATAGTCATGTACCTGCTGGATCATATAGTCATGTACCTGCTGGAGCATATAGTGATGTACCTGCTGGATCATATAGTCATGTACCTGCTGGATCATATTGTATGTACCTGCTGGATCATATAGTCATGTACCTGCTGGAGCATATAGTGATGTACCTGCTGGATATATAGTCATGTACCTGCTGGAGCATATAGTCATGTACCTGCTGGAGCATATAGTGATGTACCTGCTGGATATATAGTCATGTACCTGCTGGATATATAGTCATGTACCTGCTGGAGCATATAGTCATGTACCTGCTGGAGCATATAGTCATGTACCTGCTGGAGCATATAGTCATGTACTGCTGGATCATATAGTCATGTACCTGCTGGAGCATATAGTCATGTACCTGTGGATCATATAGTCATGTACCTGCTGGAGCATATAGTGATGTACCTGCTGGATCATATAGTCATGAACCTGCTGGATCATATAGTCATGTACCTGCTGGATATATAGTCATGTACCTGCTGGATCATATAGTCATTGTACCTGCTGGATCATATAGTCATGAACCTGCTGGATCATATAGTATGTACCTGCTGGAGCATATAGTGATGTACCTGCTGGATATATAGTCATGTACCTGCTGGAGCATATAGTGATGTACCTGCTGGATATATAGTCATGTACCTGCTGGAGCATATAGTGATGTACCTGCTGGATCATATAGTCATTGTACCTGCTGGATCATATAGTCATTGTACCTGCTGGATCATATAGACATGTAAAATTGTAAAAAAATAAAAAAAAAAAAAAAAAAAAAAAAATATATTCCTACGAGTCCACGGGGAAAATGAAAACATGAAAAGTTCCCAAGTGCACTTTCGTGTAATAATCACATCATAATGGGAGACACAAGAGAGAAATATAAAAGTCAGCTGATATACAACAAAAAGACGTAGCTAGGACGCCATTTGGTAAACATGCGATTGTCTAAGACAGACTGCGAGCGTATCATAAACTTATTATATATATATTATATATATATATTATATATATATATATACTATATATATATATATATATTATATATTATATATATTATATATATATATATATAATATATATATATATATATATTATATAATATATATTAGGGAGTTCAATTGCCTGAATCGTCTCAGCTATAGAAAAAAAAAAAAAGTGATCGTTGGAGGTTGTTAAGCAGGAAGAATAAAAGATACCTTCAACACCTGTGTTAGAAAAACTTCTAAGCGTGTTCAGGTATTTACCAAATGAATACAAGGAAAAACTATACATTTCCTCATCCCAGACAATGAGAATTTACTGTAGCGTAGGACAGTGTGGTAACATCTCATCACAAGATACTCTCCTTCGTCCTATCCTGTTACACTCCACCATGGTGGCTTAGTTCATAAATGTGTGGTTTATCTTCCATTCAATTGTCTGCTGGGTGTAATCGCCGGAGTTTGTGTGTGTGTGTGTGTGTGTGTGGGGGGGGGGGGGGGGAGCCTCCTCACCTTTCTTTTAGGTGGATGAGCAGGTATAAATGATGCCAAAGGGAGGTGTCTGCCATGGAGGCAGGAAGTGCTGCTCCTAACTCATTTCATGGAAATTATGTGCACCAAACATCACCATGTGGGCGGTTGTTAATGGGATCCATTTACTAGATTCACTTGTGCCATGGCGTATATGGTGTAACGTTATCTTTAGAGACAACACTATCTGGATCACCACACACAAGTTTCAGTCTTAAGATTGATGTCAGGTATTCTGTCTTCAATGCTGTATATACCAAGTTCTTTCTGCATGTTGAGTCCTTAAGTGGACTTTGGGAAACCATGTATGATTCTTAAGGCCTCATTTTGCATTTTTTTTTTCAAGTCTGTTGACACCTTTGCTGTTACGTAGAACCAAACGTGGTGCGTTGTATTGTGAGACCTGTAATAAGCGAAGTACATCATTCTAGCAAATTTCCAACAACTATGAGAGCTCTGATTCTACCTGTACATTGTCGATTCCACAACCTATGTAATATCAACCCACTGGGATCTGACTGAGACCTTGTAACCTCTGTAATCCTTTAGGGCTACCGCTCACAGGAGGAGCATGGGGTGCACAATAAACCTGGCCTGGGTTACCGACACAAATCAAATCACACAATTCGTGATCTTTTTGTGACCTCATCCACTCTGACTAGAGACAGTTATCAAGAGAGCACCAAGACAAGGATCAATGAACCTTGCGTTTAATTCTTTCCTTTTTACCTCAACTGCTTCCATATATCAGGACGGGACACAGGTGAACAAACACCTGACCTCCACAGCAGTCATGGTAGACAAGCGTAAACACATGAACCTCGGCCCTGCTCCCTCCTCTTAAGCTGGAGTGGGGAAATATGAATGTATATACATAACATTTAATGACTAGAGTAAACGTTCTTTATGCCCACTTCTTTATGGACACTTCTGAGGCGAGAAGTTCTCTGACAAGACCGTAATCCGTCCCGTCAACTAACGATAATAAGAGTCTCCCTCAAAGTATATATACATATATGCTTCCACCTCTCATCTACGAGGAAGCTGGAAAATGCTAGTTGTTCTCACCAGTCATCATGTTGTGATGAACTGCCGAATTATATATATATATATATATATATATATATATATATATATATATATATATATATATATATATATATATATTATCCCTGGGGATAGGGGATTAAGAATACTTCCCACATATTCCCTGCGTGTCGCAGAAGGCGACTAAAAGGGGAGGGAGCGGGAGGCTGGAAATCCTCCCCTCTCGTTTTTTTTTTTTTTTTTTTCCAAAAGTAGGAACAGAGGGGGCCAGGTGAGGATATTCCAAAAAAGGCCCAGTCCTCTGTTCTTAACGCAACCTCGCTAACGCGGGAAATGGCAAATAGTTTAAAAGAAAAAAGAAAGATATATATATATATATATATATATATATATATATATATATATATATATATATATATATATATGAAAATTCTCCCTAAACCTGATATCATTCTACATCCCATCTTCATTATATCCTACGCTTTTTCGTGTAGGATATTCTTATTCCGAAGTACACTGCATTTACAACCACAACAAACCTGGAATATATATATATATATATATATATATATATATATATATATATATATATATATATATATATATATATATGTGTGTGTGTGTGTGTGCGAGCCTGCATGTTGCCAAGGGCACCTACACGACCAGAGAGGATGATCATACACCCACCAGGATGTTTTTGTTGCCATACCATAGTTCACTTTTTCCGTACAACCGTTCAAGGACGATGGTTTCTTAATGTTAAGAGTCACATGAGCGATACCCTTAATATTCTGAACAAACTGTTCCAGTTTCGTTTTCCACTGAAGGATTTAATACGATATATACAACAAGTGGTAAGACTGCAAGATCTTCGTGTGCCGACCGAGGAGTAATATTCCCAGTGGACTGTGGTCAAGTGACGCAACGGACGAGGCCAGACCCGACGTGTCCAGTACCAACGATGTGTACGAGGCTACAAAAATTGTCCCTCGCAACCTCCTGGCTGCTGCATCCGTTCACGAAACAAACTTACAACAAAAATATATAATTCATTATACATCATGAACAAAACTTACTTACCTCTCTATACACACGTACAACAAACATCAATAATTCATTATAGATCATTAACAAACTTCCTTACCTGTCTATACATACATACAACAAACATAAATAATTTATAATACATCATTAACAAACTTACCTGTCTGTTCATAGACACAACAAACATAAATAATTCAATATGCATCGCTGAGAAACTTACTTACCTGTCCATACATACATACAACAAACATGAATAATCAATTATACAATTCATTATACACCATAACCATCCACACGATCAAGTATCTTCCTTAAGTGGATGATTTCGTAAGACAAGACGAACGTCTCACGACTTCTCAACACACACACACACACACACACACACACACACACACACACATGCAACACATGCTTTCCTAACCCAAGATAACGAACTTGAAATTACAACAGACAGATAACACAGAAGTGCACTGCCCCGTGACGCTGGCTTTGTATCTTCTGGTCATGACAACACCTGGTGGTGTCCACAACCAGTATGGTCCTCCACCTTGATTCCCAGAACGTTCTACTGGCTTCTTGAGCCCCTGATGGATTGTATTTACTGTATTTGCGAAATACAATAAATGTGTAAAAAAAAAAAAAATAATGGTTGAAATTTCCATGGAAATGTATGACCGTGTGAGGTTTTCAAACTCATCTGAGATCCGGTGCGTCACGTGCTACGTATGATGACCGTCAATTGTTTTAAATAAGATTCTTCCGGTTAGTCTGCCCGCAAGGTGGCCTCACCACAGCGCACGTTATGGGGGAGGAAAAAAAGAAAAAACCCCGAGTGTTGAGGCCAGGTATCAGGTGATATTGTGATAACAATCTCTGGCTGCAATTCGTTTGCCGCTGTGACCCAACAACAACACTGACATATGATACTGCAACATACCTGTACTTGTTCACCGTCAGCACCTCCTTGTTACGAGTCCACGTCACCTGGGAAACAAAGAAAAGGAAAAATCATGTGGCTGAAAGTAGTACACGGATCCAATTTCCCTCTTTTTTTTATATATTTTAATATATTTATATATTTTTTATATTCTGTTTACGACATCCGTGAGCGGTGCACACTAGGAGGTCTGGTAATGCAAGCCCAGAGGAGGGAAGGCCTTCACAGTTGATGATCTACATCACACATCATGCAGGAGGAACGCCAGCGCTTCTCTGTGTACAACACGTCAGTCTTGTGTGTGCATCTTTCCCGCGTGCAAGTGTACGTGCGTTCATGTATAAACTGACCAATTTATATTGTGATCCAAGAAGCTTACATTTCATGGATGAATAACACAGGTTCCTCTTCCTACCTTAGGTTCTCTGGCTATCTAGTGTAGTATCCTATACTCCAGGAGTCACATTATCGGACAGCAAGACTCCAGGGATCACATCATCTAACACTAGGACTCCAGGGGTCACATCATCTAACACTAGGACTCCAGGGGTCACATCATCTAACACTAGGACTCCAGGGGTCACATCATCTAACACTAGGACTCCAGGGGTCACATCATTTAACACTAGGACTCCAGGGGTCACATCATCTAACACTAGGACTCCAGGGGTCACATCATCTAACGCTAGGACTCCAGGAGTCACATCATCTAACACTAGGACTCCAGGGGTCACATCATCTAACACTAGGACTCCAGGAGTCACATCATCTAACACTAGGACTCCAGGGGTCACATCATCTAACACTAGGACTCCAGGAGTCACATCATCTAACACTAGGACTCCAGGGGTCACATCATCTAACACTCTGACACTAGAGTTCACAAGAAACTCTCGGAAATTAGGGATCACATCATCTAGCCCTTACACTCCAGAGCTCACATCATCTATCACTCGAACTACAGGAGACACTTCGCCTAACATTTAAGCTCTGGGAGTCACATCATCTAACATTCGGACTCCAAGGTCACATCATCTAACACTTGGACCCCAGAGGTCATATCATCAAACATGGGCTCCAGGAGTCACATAATCTAACACTCAGACGCCAGGAGTCACATAACCCAACACTATGACTCCACACGTCACATCAACTTGCAACTGCACTCCTGGGGTCACATCATCTGAAGATTCGGACTCCAGGGTCACATCATCTAACACTTGGATCCCAGGGGTCACATCACCTAACACTTGGAACCCAGGGGGTCATATCATCTAACACTTGGAACCCAGGGGGTCATATCATCTAACACTTGGAACCCAGGGGGTCAATTCATCTAACACTTGGAATCCAGGGGGTCATATCATCTAACACTTGGAACCCAGGGGGTCAATTCATCTAACACTTGGAATCCAGGGGTCATATCATCTAACACTTGGAACCCAGGGGTCACATCATCTAACACTTGGAACCCAGGGGGTCATATCATCTAATAGTCGGACTTTAGGAGTTAAATCATCTAACAAACAGACTGCGAAGGTCACACTCTTCAACAATAAGACTCTGGGTGTCACATCATCTAACACTCAGACAGGAGGACTCACATCATCCACCACTCACACTCCAGATGTAACACCATCTAAGAAGCAGATATGAGTAGTTACGTCATCTAACATTCGGACGTAAGGGGTTAAATCATCTGACATTGACACGCCATGGGTTACGTCATCTAACATTCTAACATAAGGGGTTATATCATCTAACATTACCACTCCATGGGTTACATTATCTAACATCCTAACATAAGGGGTTATATCCACGCCATGGGTTACATCATCTAACATTCGGGCACACAAGCAGCCAGCTCTCGGGAACGAAAGCCAAAGTAATACCTGTACAAGAGGGAAAACGAGCCAACACTGCGGCGGATGGCCAGTGGGTCAAGTTTTGTAGTTAGCGTGATAGAGTTGATAAGTCGGACCGCTTTCGACTCCTCATCTCTGTCCAGTAAGGCTACAGAACTAGAACTACCCCAGATGAGAGCAATACACCATATAAGGACGAATCAAACCCTTACATAAAACGGAGCAAATGTCCAAAGAACAACAACAACGAAAAATTCGACATGTAAACAGGACCCTCAGTTTCTTACAGGCAGACTTTTACCTATTGCCGCAATGTGGGGTTTCCAAGACAGTGTGGATGTCACAATAACATCAAGTATGTTTACTTGAGTTGACGACGTGAAATTATAAAACCGTCGAAGGAGAGAAGAAAGTTGCGAGTAATTTCCGATTTGAGAGATGGCCAGAAACTTGGGTCATGGAAGAACCAAACTTGACTTGATTTCGTCTACCCTACCGAGGTATCCTGTCCAAGTTTGGAGTTTACTGAGGAGGTTGTGTCGAGACGAGCTGCGGATCGAGTGAGAGACGGAGCAGACTGTGGAGGAATGCAGTGTTGAGTGTCAGGGAATGAAAACATCTGATCATTATTTGTTGAGGAAAGGAAATCGCTGTTGAAAAAAAGGATAAATAGTGCGGGGGACAGGACAGAACCTTGAGGGACACCGCTGTTGAAGGTGAAAGGGTAAGAGGATGATCCACTTACATCCACGAAGACAAATCAGCCAAGGAGGAGACGAAATATTAAGGAACAAATTAAGGGAGGGAAGCCAAATGAGGGGAGGTTAGAGATTAGACCCCGATGCCATACCCTGTCAAAAACTACACATGACTACCTAAAATCTCTCGGGGATGATGCCCAAACATGAGTAAGATATGAAAGAATATGACCAGTGGAATTTACCTAAGTTACGGAAGCCATTATGTGGTCGGAGGTAAGAACGTGAGATTCGAGATGTCTGAGGATATGGGAGTTTTGAAGAGATTCAAAGACTATAGAAATAGTACATTTCAAAGCAATGGAACGATAGTTGGAGGGGTTAGAACGGTCACCCTCCTTAGGGATGGGATGTACCAACGTATGATTTCAAGAAGGAAAAGTTATGGTTTATAAACAAACTCAATAGATGAACAAGCATAAGAGCAAGCTCAGAGGCACACTCTTTCAATACACGGGGATTGGGGGCCATCATAACCATAAGCGTTGTTCGTGTCCAGAGAAAGAAGCGCTTTTCGGACAGTCCGAAAGAGATTACGAGAAGAGGCATAGGGTTAGTATGAGGAGCACCTGGGATGAATCCAAGGTAGAGTAAGAGGAAAAACATTAACCAAAGAGAGTTGCTTTGTCTACAGGAGAGACAGCTACAGTACCGTCAGAACAGAAAACTGAAGGAAAGGTAGCGCGACAGAAGTTGTTAGTGATACCCTTGGCTAAAGACCAGAAAGATCTATCAGTGGACGACAGTGGACGACAAGTTATTACCATTCATTTGAATGAAGGAACGCTTTGCCTCGAGGATAACGTAGTTGCAATGACTACGGGCAATGGGAAATATCAAATGGGAGTGGGAGGAAAGGAAGTTCTTCCAAGCCCTATATGTCTGATCCCTTGCCTGAATCCCCTCAGAACAGGAACGGTTGAACATGGATTGGATGAAGACGTCGTCTTGGAGGACGAGGGGATAAATGCTTTCATTCCCGCAACAATAACATCTGCTATAAGTAAGGCGGAGACAGAAGCATCACCACATAAGAGACCATAATTTACCCAACGAAAGTCAGAAAAAGAATTTTCGTAAATCATTCCAGTCAGCTTTGTTGTGTAGTATATTTCCATGAAAGTCCCTCTGTGAACAGTATATTCCCACTGGAGTCCCTCTGTGTACAGTATATTCCCACTGGAGTCCCTCTGTGTACAGTGTATTTCCACTGGAGTCCCTCTGTGCATAGTATATTCCCACTGGAGTCCCTCTGTGCACAGTATATTCCCACTGGAGTCCCTCTGTGAACAGTATATTCCCACTGGAGTCCCTCTGTGTACAGTATATTCCCACTGGAGTCCCTCTGTGCACAGTGTATTCCCACTGGAGTCCCTCTGTGCACAGTATATTCCCACTGGAGTCCCTCTGTGAACAGTATATTCCCACTGGAGTCCCTCTGTGTACAGTGTATTTCCACTGGAGTCCCTCTGTGCATAGTATATTCCCACTGGAGTCCCCCTGTGTACAGTATATTCCCACTGGAGTCCCTCTGTGCACAGTATATTCCCACTAGAGTCCCTCTGTGAACAGTATATTCCCACTGGAGTCCCTCTGTGTACAGTGTATTTCCACTGGAGTCCCTCTGTGCATAGTATATTCTCACTGGAGTCCCTCTGTGAACAGTATATTCCCACTGGAGTCCCTCTGTGCACAGTATATTCCCACTGGAGTCCCCCTGTGTACAGTATATTCCCACTGGAGTACCTCTAGTTCTAATTAGATATAACAATAGACATCGTTTACCTAATAGTAACACATCACTACGACTCCATTTCTGCCACTAACACCTTCATCATTTCAGATCTCTGTAACAAAGGTACACAAGTTGAGTTCTTCATAAAATCAGAACAAAGGTAGACTGTGTGGCAAATCTGTGGGTAAGATGATGACTGCTCAGGTTGAGCCGTCCAGGTAACGGTGTCACTGTTTTTAATGAGACTGACCTGATCTAGTTCATCTAGCTCTCATTGTCTCACTGTCCTTAACGAGAATCAATCTCAGTGTTCTGCGTTCTAATATCCAAAGCTTATGACCCAGTTTTGGAGAAAGTGAGACATGTCATGACTAGCTGGATCGATCAAAATAACACAATGATCTTTTTTTTTCATGGTTATTATTAACTAATTTGTTGTGTATGTACAATGTAATTCAACAACACCCTTCATAATAATACCATCACCTACATATCTACAGAAGAAATGGTCAACACCTAAATACTTGCTCTTAAACGGCTTCATAGTTTTACGTAATAGCAACAAATTACTGTGAAATCAGTGGCCCTTCTTAAACATCTTTAGGATCAAAACACATTTATGTGACCTGAATGTGGAGAGAGTTTGTTACCAGAAGTGTGAGTCACAATCTCCAGGGATTCCCTCTTCACTTCACATCTCGTTATAATCCTTAAGATCGCGTTCACTCTCAAGGGCCACGTTTGTGCTTGCTGCAGCACAGGAACATCTACTGCTCGCCATCAGACTCAAGATCTCTCTATACAATAACTTTCATTTGTATTTCAAATTCCCCCTCCTCCCCCAAGGCCCAACTCTTTATTCTATTCTTAATTACCCGAGGACCAGTTTCTACAAGAGTCCTGGGGTTATCCAGCACCTTTCTGAAGGTTCCTGCAGCCCAAGGCTGCTCCATTTCCAGCAGCAGGGAAATGTGAACTCCTTTGAGAGAGAGGTTCTTTGACGAGACTGCACTTCCACTGATACAGCCAAAGGTGGATCTTTATCATCAACAGCAGCGAACAAGTGACTCACTTCCCAAACCCTCTCATCCACAACAGACCGCATACTTGCCCCTCTCTCCAAAACTCTTGCATTCACCTCCCTAACAACCCCATCCATAAAAAAATAAAACAACCATGGAGACATCACGCACCCTTGCCGCAAACCGACATTCACTGGGAATCAATCACTTTTCTCTCTTCCTACTCGTACACATGCCTTACATTCTCGATAAAAACTTTTCACTGCTTCTAGCAACTTGCCTCCCACACCATATATTCTTAATATCTTCCACAGACCATCTCTATCAACTCTACCATATGCCTTCTCCAGATCCATAAATGCTACATACAAATCCATTTGCTTTTCTAAGTATTTCTCACATACATTCTTCAAAGCAAACACCTGATCCACACATCCTCTACCACTTCTGAAACCACACTGCTCTTCCCCAATCTGATGCTCCGTACATGCCTTCACCCTCTCGATCAATACCCTCCCATATACTTTCCCAGGAATACTCAACAATCTTATACCTGTGTAATTTGAATATACTGTTTTGTTTTTGCTCAAGGTCTACCAAGCAGTTTTCCCAACTTCAAGTGGGCACGGTCTATAGTATACATGGCACACCACCTGAGTCCTGAGTGGTGTGCCTCTGAGTTAACTCCGATCCTCCTTCGATTATTCCGTCTCTTGTCCACAAACTCAGACTTCCATCCTCTTGGTGCACTCCATCCCCTAAGAAAGACAACGATTCGAACCCTTTCAAGTATCGTCCCACTGTTCTTACCTCCGCTCTTCTCCATCGTCTTTGAAACTCTCCTCAACTGAGTTTCTCGAGCTTTTAGAATCCTATTCCTTTTTATTCACCCATATGGCTCTGGTAGTGCAAGATCTACATACGATCTTCCTCCCGCGTTCCATCTCTGCTCTCCTCTCGGGGATTTTAGTGTATCTGTTCTTGTGGACCCGACTCGACATCGCCGACGACCAATTTAACAGGGTGAGCCACAAGTCTTTGCTCTCCAAAGTTCATTCCTTTGGCTTTCTTTTTCCTTCTTCCAGCAATCAAAGATACTGAAGGGGCCCATGATTAAGATAGTGAGGGGTGCACCAATCAAGATAATGATGGTCTCCATGATTAAGATAGTGAGGGATCCAGCAACTAAGATAATGATGGTCTCCATGATTAAGATAGTGAGGGATCCATCAACTAAGATAATGATGGTCTCCATGATTAAGATAGTGAGGGATCCATCAACTAAGATAATGATGGTCTCCATGATTAAGATAGTGAGGGATCCATCAACTAAGATAATGATGGTCTCCATGATTAAGATAGTGAGGGATCCATCAACTAAGATAATGATGGTCTCCATGATTAAGATAGTGAGGGATCCAGCAACTAAGATAATGATGGTCTCCATGATTAAGATAGTGAGGGATCCAGCAACTAAGATAATGATGGTCTCCATGATTAAGATAGTGAGGGATCCAGCAACTAAGATAATGATGGTCTCCATGATTAAGATAGTGAGGGATCCATCAACTAAGATAATGATGGTCTCCATGATTAAGATAGTGAGGGATCCATCAACTAAGATAATGATGGTCTCCATGATTAAGATAGTGAGGGATCCAGCAACTAAGATAATGATGGTCTCCATGATTAAGATAGTGAGGGATCCAGCAACTAAGATAATGATGGTCTCCATGATTAAGATAGTGAGGGATCCATCAACTAAGATAATGATGGTCTCCATGATTAAGATAGTGAGGGATCCATCAACTAAGATAATGATGGTCTCCATGATTAAGATAGTGAGGGATCCATCAACTAAGATAATGATGGTCTCCATGATTAAGATAGTGAGGGGTGCACTGATTAAGATGGTGAAAAGCTCGTTCGGTGACTGAAACAATGAGGAATCCAGGATTAAGAAAGTGATAATATGCAGCGAATGAAGATACCAATACCAAGATATAATCTTGGGAAAAGCGTCACACACTTCTGTCAAAGGTCTAGAGTAAGACTGGTCTAAAAAAAAAAAAAAAAGAAAAAAGAAAAGGAAAAAAGACGAACAAAAGACGAAAAAAAAAGGAAAAGGTGAAGTAAATCAAAGAAATCTTTTAAGCGATAATTATACCGGGTCTTGATGACGTTGCTTGTGTTGAGGAAATGTGGCAGAAACCTTAAGGTAAAACCCAGAAAGACTCATATATATATATATATATATATATATATATATATATATATATATATATATATATATATATATATCATTTGCACCTTTTTCTCATGTACAAACGTTGATCTCTGAGGCAAACGTTATTTTCATATATCCGGGTCGCCCAAGGTCATCCTCCAGTTTTAACTTGATTCCCTTTGCCCAGATGTACGTTACAGGAAGGTTAGCTCCTTATTGCTTCAAAGATTTATTCTACATTTTCCATCACCAGATTTATTCTCTTTAGTCTATGTTACTCAAGGCCTTTGACAGAGGCGTGGTACACTATTGTATGGGTAGTGATGTATTCAGTGACTGGAGCTACCATCTTCACACAGGAGTGTCCATGTCCCTATGGTTGGCCATACGGTGTCCTGGGCCATGATTGGTCACATGTTACCCTGCACCACGGCTGATCACACGTTGCCCTGTACCATGATTGGTTCACATGTTCCCTTCAATCATGGTTAGTCACGTCATGTACCATGATCAGTCACGTCATGTACCATGGTTGGTCACGTCATGTACCATGATCAGTCACGTCATGTACCATGATCAGTCACGTCATGTATCATACTTGGTCACATGTCCTGTACCTGTTCTTGTTTATATGTTGGCTGTAAGATGGTCACCTGTTCCGGCTGGCCTGGGGAGGAGTGGCCACCACAAGGGATGGCGGCTGGTATATAAAGCAGCTGACCAGGATGTTGTCATCGTCAGTCGGAGGCAAGACTAACTCAGGTAACGCCGACGTGGCTCTGAGGGGAAGAATACTTTCCTCCTTTGAAGTATTGTCTCTCCAAGTTTGCAAGTAGCCTGAGACCCTTTCCATAGCAGGTGTTGTAGGAGGGTGGGACCGGCATCATTTTCCAGCAGTATCATATTGTAGTGATGTGTGAAGTTGTGTGCTTATGTTACAGGTATTGATCCTTATGGACAGGTGACAACTGTGTTTCTTTATTATGTTGATCATGTGGCATTGGTGGAGTGTTGGGAGGAGTGAGGGTGCTCCAGGAACCGAACCTTAACAAGATTCCTCTCACTGTTGTGATGGTGTTGGAGCCTCAGAGATTAACATAGGAAGTTGACACAGGACCTTCCTACATCACGTTATACTTGATAGCCATAAGTAACTAACCGTCCTGACTGACATGTGTTAAATTAACGACCAGAATCATCGTACACTCTACGTGTCAGGATATCTTATCTTGCTTTGTCTCACTATACTTAAGTTCCCTCACAAGACTTAACATATTTCCCTGACGTACACCACATACCTACTTTCTTTGAAGCTTTTCTCTCTTTCTCTGGAAATATATATTCTTGTGTTCTCATTGAGGAGCCATTGTCCATGACTGGAGCCATTTACATGAAAATACGATCTTGGATATGCCTCTCTTGGTGACACTGACGTCAGGTTTGTGCAGACATGACATATAGAGCTGCCTAGACTGTGGTTCTGAGGTTGGCAGACAACCTGGGCCCCACCATACAACATGAGCAGCTCGGCAATAAACACAGATGTTTAGATAGAGAATTTCTGGAAATGTTTTCATGAATGTTAGCTCCCTGCCATTGACGGTGATAACACATTAATGTGCAGATTAGATCTAATATTTAGAAAATTGATATCTTAAATGTTACATGAGTAAATGTCTTAAGTATTGCTGAAATTAAGTAATGAAATTAAGCCAAAGAACAGGCTGACTTGCTTGACGGTTTGGGTCAGTCACTGAGTGGTTCCCTTCCACATAGGTCAGAATTTTGTTGAAAGATGAGAGGAACGCTGGCAGTCCTGGTGGCGGCGGTGGTGTTGATGGAGTCAGTAGCTGTACAAGGACAGTACTACGGGCCAGGTAAGTGAATATAAATGAATGGCTACATTATTCATGCTATAAGACTTGCTGCTTACTTCTCACATGTCCCAGAAAACCTATACTAAGATATGGCTTTCGACAGGTGGCGGTAGAGGTCGCTGTCCCAGGAATTTTTCCATAGCAACTGCCTTCTTTCCCGTGGGAGAAGCTCCGGATGAATGCACCCCGTACCAACCCAGATGCAGACCAGGCTTCCTGTGCTGTGCAGACACTATAGTTACAGGGAAATATTTCTGTCTCAGGCCAGTTTTTGGCGATGGTCCCTTTCCACACTAATCATGAGGAAGACACAAGAACTTTTTTTTTATGAGGCGCTTGATCAGCTTGAAGCTTTGTCTCAAGTCACTTGATGATGAATAAAATTATTGTGAAAATTATTGTTTTCCTGAACCTTTATTTTGTCCTGGTGAGACTAGAGTAGGATCACCAGAAACATTATTTCATCTTGTTTACCTGACGTTATTGTGAAGAAATGAAAGTAACAATCCAGTAATGTGCAGGAATGTGTTAATGAGACAAAGAACTATGGCTCAGCCAATACTTTTAACAGCTTAAGTTCTTGATTACAAAGTAAGTTACTGTGAATGTCCAGATCTTTGACCTAATCCTCAGGTATAAGGTCAATCTGTCGCATCGTCGTACTCAAGGGGTTAAACAGAGCTGTTACAGAAATAATTAAGGCGTAATTGGAGAGAGGGATGAGCATGCCAGTCTGTTGGGGATGAGAGGGCCTGGGAAGTGAGACACTTGTTGTTTGCCAGTGATACAGCACTGATGGCTGATTCAAATGAGAAAATGCAGAAATTGGTGACTGGGTTTGGAAGAGTCTGTGAAAGGAGAAAGTTGAGAGTAACTGTCAATAAAAGCAAGATTATCAGGTTCAGCATTGTTGAAGGACAAGTTAGTTGGTATGTAAATTTGAATGGAGAAAGGGTGAGGGAGGGGGCAAATGTTCCGGGAGCGATGAAGAATGTGTGGAAGTAGAGAACGTTATCTCGTCGAGCAAAGATGGGTATGTCTGAAGGAACAGTAGTTACAGCAATGTTATATGGTTGCGAGGCGTGGGCTATAGATAGGGTTGTACGGGGAAGGGTGAATGTGTTGGAAATGAAATGTTTGAGGAAAATATAAGGGTGTGAGGTGGTTTGATCGAGTAAGTAATGAAAGGGTCAGAGAGATGTGTGGTAATAAAGAGTATGGTTGAAAGTGCAGGTTAGGGTGTTTTGAAATGGTTTGGATATATAAAGAGAAAGAGTGAGGAAAGGTTTACAAAGAAAATATAAGTGTCAGAAGTGTAGGGAACAATGAGAATTGGCAGACCAAATTGGAGATGGAAGGATGGAGTGAAAAAGATATTGAACGATCGGGGCCTGAACATGCAGGAGGGTGAAAGGCGTGCGCGGAATAGAGTGAATTGGAACGATGTGGTACATTGGGGTCAACGTGCCGTTAATGGACTGAACCAGGGTACATGAAATTTCCGGGGTAAACCATGAAAAGATCTGTGGTTTCGGTGTATTACACATGAGATCTTGTGTATGGGTGTGAGTGGATGTAAACTTTCTTTGTTTCCTGACGTTACCTCACTGATGCAGGGGATGGCGATGCTAACGAAGTCGTTGAGATCAAATACCCGAGTCAATCGAGGCGCGTTTCTGAGCCTAAAATCGACACAGGTACGGATGGACCTATGGTGCTTGACGGCATCCAGAGAGCTGAACGAAGCTGTTGAAATGAAATACGCAAGTCAGTCGGGGCGCAGTTCTGAGCCAAAAATCGACACAGGTACGGACCTGTGGTGCTTGAGGACGTCCCGAGAGCCGAACGAAGTGGTTGAGTGAGATGAAATACCCGAGTCAGTCGGGTCACTTTTCTAAGCCTAAAATAAAAACAGGTACGGACCTGTGTTCAATGGGAATTCAGAATTTTCATAAATCTATTACAGAACTGAATGTCCTGAATATGTTTTTGTGTCCACCATTGTAGTATTATAGCTTTTACACTTTGCTTGGGAGAATCGATATACAGGCGCCAGTAACAAGACTGGAAGTCTTTACTTAACGTCTTCGCGAGACCTGACATATTACTGCCGTATAAAGTGATCAACATTTTGAGATAGAAAACAAAATGACATCCAGTATGTCTACACCAGTAGAATGCCTCACGAACGAGTAGGTTCCATTCTTTAAGCCTAGTTCCAATAAGGTCAGGTAATTCCTTCGGTACAGCTTAATCTCTCCCTGAATAACTTTGATTAGCTTGATTTGCTACCAGAATAAACGATTTTCATATAAAAAGTATCCCAAATCTGAATTTAAAGTAGACTACTGTCACTGAAACGGCATGCATCTGAATTAGATTCCCCAATATCAAAAGGTGGCTGTGATACAGGAATTTGGCCAGAATGCAGCATAGGGTGCAAGACAGGCAAAAAGTCTTTATCTTGTATCCTGACCCAACTGTCATGGAAAAATAACAATGATCAAGATGGTTTGTAGGATCTCTCACTATATCATGGTGATTTAAAGATAGAATGTGGCGCCCATGATTTGTCCAGGTCACTAATCATACAGTCAAAGTAGGCTTGAGAACTTATTTTAACGTGTCCAGTTATTTAGCCTCATTTGCACAAGCATACCCTCCACAAATGTAAGAAAACGTACTGGGTTTAATTTGTTCAGTTTATAGGGATAACCAGTGAAAATGCATTAGTACACTTACGGCATACACACATGCAGGAATAATTGCATGATTAACAATAGGTAAATGGTTATAAACTGTCATTTTTGTTATAAAACGTGTCTGTGTTAAAACCAAGCCTAGCAGTAAAACATAAATACTTTCACCTATCTCTGACGTGGTAGATCTATAATAAATATAAGCATGCAATCTTGTACGATAAGTTTTATAGGGAAAAAAAAATTATACAACTTTCCGTGCAGACAAGGAATAAACTGCACAATCATAAAAAGAGATATAAGGAAAACCTTTGACAAAGTGTGGACTACCGGCCTACGATACAAAGTAGTACAACAAGAAGGAATATCAAGCATCACAGGTCCTCTGTGTAACTTTCTATGTCATTTCTATGCCGTCGCACCGAAGAAATCATCAACAACTCAGCTTTTCGACGTCACTCAAAATTCCCTCTACTACGAAGGGTACCCCAGGGCAGCGTCTTATCACCAGCACTATTCATAACTTACACCGCTGACATTCCCCCACCAGCTGATGCCGTGAGGATGGACATATCTGTGCAGATGACGCCGCGCATAATGTAGTCTCGAACAACTAGATTTGCTTCTCGCTAACTGTTCTAGTGTCAAGTAGCGGGTACTAGAATCTGCTTAAGTGTGTGTGTGTGTGTGTGTGTGTGTGTGTGTGTGTGTGTGTGTGTGTGTGTGGGAAGGGGGGGGGGAAGGAATTATGAACTTTCAGTGGGGTTATGAATTCGCAAAGACAATTATGAAAGTGCTATGTAAGTACACACTATCTCAAGAGAAGTTAGCGGCTTTTAAATCATTCGGATGATAATTTCTATCCATGATCAAATTCTTGAAAGTGAAAACAGCTACTGTACAGAAGTAAACTTATTATCAGACCAGCGACCGGTTTTAGATTAATATAATTCTATATAACATGGTACAGCCGACAGATTTTGCAAAGACAACAGTCTTAATAAACACGAGTTATCGGTTGAAGCTATTTCATTTATCACTCGCGTTATAATCATTTAAATTGTTCTTTATTCGAGGGACTAAAATAATTTGAAGAGTATCTTAAAATCATTATTATTGTCATTACAAGGCCTGAGTGGAGGAGGGGTGATGCCCCCCACCCCATGAATACGCTCATTACGTCAAGCAAAATAAGTGACCAGCGAAATACATGACCAGCCATACTGCGTCTGATATACATGACCAGCCATACTGCGTCTGATATACATATGTGACCAGCCATACTGCGTCTGATATTTTGCATGACTAGGAGCCAAATACGTGAGCGTTGCGAAATATATAACCATCAATATTTTCTAATTGCATGTTTAAAGAAGACCCGAACTGTATCATTATTGGTTACTGATGAGATTTAGGGCTCGTATTCAAGAATCAAACGACAGGAGGTTGACTTTGCGAAAGCGACGAAGCTTCGCATCGTCGTATTCCAGAACGTGGTAATGTGCCGCAGGGCGACGCTGATCGGCTGGCTGGTATGACTATGTGATGAATTATTATATCGTTGCAAAGGTGACCTTCGGAAGGGGACCCCCCCCCCCTTGCGATGAGGCTTTACGACGGAAAATAATCGTTAACAATTACATATTTTATCTCTTAAATGATTATTTATGCATTAAACATATTCGAAAATATTATTATCTTATACTAAAGAGATAGGAATTCGAATAAAACTTTCAGGAAAATATTTTTCGAGACTGGTGCGAGTCTTACCGCTACTTGAGAGTCTTTGGCAAAATATAAGTATTCTTAAATATATATATATATATATATATATATATATATATATATATATATATATATATATATATATAGCATTAATGGGATGGCTTTGATTAGCTTACAGTAAAAATACGACGCTGCTGCGTAAGGCTGCAAAGACTCGTCATACTAAATATACTTTCTTTTTATTAGTTCAATTTACTAAATCATTTCAATCTACTTGTACTATACATAACAAAATGCAGCGATCAAATGAATAATAGTTTAAGAAATCCACGGGAAAACAGCAGCAGAGGAACGAACTCGATATTCGTTATGTCCATTCGAGACGCCTGGCCTCGCCCGGGAAGACCACACAAAAGTATGACCATCGACTGAGAGGACAGACACCGCACGCTACAATAAAGAAATATTTGAGTCCAGTTAAAGAGATGAAATGTGAGATTAACTGAAAGGGATACAAGACTGTGTTTATAATAGTTTTAAATGAAATGTGAGATTAAAATTAAGGGACATGAGAGTGAGGGAAAGTGGTCTGTCTGCTATAGGCTAGAGAGGCATGATAGTGGGGGGCACGCTGAGTGGTAACACGGGACGAGGTAAATATGATACTTAATAAGTTAAGTTGTATGTAATTAACACACATTAAATCATATACATAAATCGAAATAAGAAGGTTGCATTGAAGTCAATGACTTTTAATTTAGGGGTCCGTATGATTGCTGTCTGACTCCCGATCATTTAGGGTGCCATTGTGTGAGGCTCACTGTACAAGGTGTAGTTGTCTAAATGGAATATACGAAAAAGGTGCTGAAATTACGGAACAAGGTGCCTTTGGTTATACGGGGATTAGAATTCGAAATACTTTCTGACCCAGTCTTAAACAATTTCCTTGTAGTTATTTGACTTCCTGTGTTCAGAAAAGTTGTGACGAACAGCCTTAAAAGATACTCAAACACCCTTTACATCACTGTTCTGTACATCCTGGTTGTCTTTACCCCATTTGGCCGTCATTAATACCCTCGGCTGTCACCACTTGCCGCAAATTCAGCAAAATAAACTATTGTACCAAGTACCGCTTTTGTCATTACCCAGAAAGTACGACGAGGTTTCGAAACCTGAGGTGAGCTGCGTAGCATCCCCGATCCCTCTTTACCATCCCAACCAAACACTCAGTAAATTTCCATCTTCCTACTCTACTTGCAGCTGAACATCCACTTCTCCGACGTCCTTCTCACCCTACCCTGGGTGGGTCCTAAATCCGATCCTAAGGTCCGTGTGTCCGGAGTCCTTGGACATACTTCATCCACCTTACATCCTAAGGTCCGTGTGTCCGGAGTCCTTGGACATACTTCATCCACCTTACACGGTCTTTAAGGATCCATAGCTGACAGGCCATTTCCCTCATTAAACTACCCTGCATCACTCCACTGCCCCTATAATCTTAACCAGATCCATTACGGTACTGAAAGTTTATGACTGTACTCACCGTGACTCCACCTGCGTCCTCCACGGTGCAGTTGAGGGTGACGGAGGAGCCTCTAGATACCACAAAGCGAGAATATGGGCCTGACACTAGCCTGGGGCCCTGAGCTACCTTCTCCTCCGCCTTCCTTACTGCAGAGATATTGGAAATGGAGGGCGGAAGATTGATAGACGGCCGAGACCCGTCCACTTTCAACCAAGGGAAGTCGTAATCTGAAGATGACAATGGCGTAATTCAGTGCTCGGCGTAACACACACTAAACTATGCAACATTATGGCAAATGTTCAGAAGGCTAGTGTTACACAACTGTGAAATAAACAAACTACAAATACTACAAAGAGTGGCATATCTATGGGAACTTTACAGATCATATGAAGTGAAACATGGCAATGCACCACTCCTCACTTTCCCTTTTGGTTTGCTTACCAGACGACAGATGGCTCTAACCGACAGTGTGTCGTTCTGTAATGCTAATCTAATTAACTGTACGTAGATGATACAGACTAATCTTACTAAAGAAAGAATGAAATCCTATAAAAAAAAACTATACTGATTATAATCCTATTCGACTTTGTGGTAAGTGTTGGCCTCCACTTGAAGCTCTTTTCGTCTTTTGTTTGAACTTAAGTGAGAGTTAGTTTGTTGGGTTTGACGACCAGCGAGTGATAGGGAAAGCCATTAGTTCTGCACATCTTTTTACGTTCTATGATATGTTTACAAAACATTTACAAAACTTTAATTCTTAAAAATAGGAACTGAAGAGTGCAATATTAGCACGTACCTTCACAGTACCAGAATATCTATGAGGGGTAAGTTAACAGTTATGAAGATGTAAATCGAAAGGATTTGTTATTCAAATACATCATAAAATCAGAATGTTTTCGTGAAGTTATTACATGAATGTCACGAGGATAAATGGACAATATATTCCACCAAAGTTGCATACGATAAAATATATCTTTAATTAAAATTACATTTTGATCACATCTATCTTTTCAGTAGAATAACCATTCCATATGATCCATCTGGGTGTAAACCATCTACCTTTTTTGTCGAAATTTATGTTGTTTTGTTTCAATAATCATGAATAAGTCTTTCTGGTATCAAGTGTACTTTTGATAACGCATCTCCTATTGTTAAAGATTTATTGTGGCGGAATGATTAATATAAGGCTGAGGTGGGTGGGTGATCAGTGGCATTCATCCACTACCTTGCAACAAAAATATTTTTCTCTTTCTACAAAGCGACATAAAACGGCGTCTCCCGAGGAGCTTCGTCCACCTATCTCTTCGAGATAAATAGACTTAGCAGGTTTGTCTGCCCGTTCGTTGTTTCTGTCAAGTAATGATATTACATGTATAGCCTAATGTATGCAATTCATTGCAATGCGAATTTATATCCGATTTGCATCATCTGAACCTGAATATACAGCGTTAAGCGTTGACATAGAATCTGACCACATTCTAAGTAAAAATTACTGCTTTAGAAACAGCAAAGTTATGGACAACATATAAATGGTGCGTAAAACGAGCTTTAAGGAATTCGCATCCACACATTCATTCCTCTTGGAGTCGTCAGCGTTGATGTGAGTGAATTATAATTGTTATATATTCAATGTTCCCAAGTCAGTGGTGGAGCTCCACCCGGTATGCATCTACGTCTATGTCTGTTCCTGCGCATAAGGACGTGTAATCTCACGGCCAGAAGCCTGGCGCCTCTCAACAAGGAAGCCATTAAATGGCGACATTCCACACAAACGGTGTTCATGAGCTGTGCCTCCACTCATTAAAAGTTTACCCTGAAGTGAGGGTGTTCCGGGACTTCGCCTGCTTGAGAGCGCACCGCGAGTGAAAAGTTAATTTTGGCGAGGCTGTATCATTGTCAGTTGCGGAAACATGAGTAGTCTCGTCAAAGAACTTCTTGCTTCAAAGGAGTCTATACCGTCTCTGCTAAAGAGTGATTCGCAGCCTTAAAGCTGCAGGATCCCCTGGATAAGGGATCGCGGGGTTCAATCTCTTTCGAGAAGGATCCTGGAGTTGTATAGTAATGAAAATAATAAAATGAAAGGCGCGAGGTAGGATGTCGAGAGTTCTCTTCCTAACCGTCTTAACACCGTCCATGGTAAGGTATTCTCGCCGAGTTCGGTGATGAGGCATATTCGCAAGAACTTCTCCACTAGTGACTCGTATGGGAAGTGGTGAGAGCGTTGCACGACCCATTACGACATCTCTTATAGATCACATTCAGCCTCGTAGGCGTGATCAGTGTGTGCCATAGTCTAAGCTTTAACCTAATAAGGGACTTTAAACACTATCAATATTCTCTATCGACTTCCCTGATAAACATTTTATAACAATTTCCTTATATATTTGTTACTCCTATCATAGTAAATCCAAGAAATTCATTGAATTTTGAAAATAGATATCTTGTGATTATCTACAGCGCCTCAACAAAGTGGAATTATTTTCTTTTAATCTGTTTCTAAAAATTGTCCTATCAATATCAACAGACATACACCCAACCCCGAATCTGGGTTCCTGAGACGGCCCCCATCTTTAGGGGTGGGAATGACAATTAAGATATTTTGTTAATTCAAGTGTCAGTGAAACGTGACAGCTTACATATATTGTTATCTATCAATAGCTGAATCATGGAGGAAGTTTTTATGGATAGTAATGAGGATATATTATATATATATTATATATATATATATATATATATATATATATATATATAATATATATATATCCTATGAGTCCACGGGGAAAATAAAACACGAAAAGTTCTCAAGTGCACTTTCGTGTAATAATCACATCATCAGGGAAGACACAAGAGAGAAATATAACAGTCAGTTGATATACATCGAAGAGACGAAGCTAGGACGACCTATGTAAATTAGGCTTCCTGTTCATGATCACAGGCTTGAAAACTAGATAAATTTCTCTGATAACTTAGCAAAAGGGAATTAATTCCTGACCAACCCCGTGCCAGATTGGAACCAGCAGTGAAATTGAAGTTAATGACGTTAATTAGACTACACAGGACCTTCATGAATGGTAAAAGATGTAATAGGATGTCTAAGTGAGAGGGATGAGTGAATTGAAGGACTGTTAAAGATATTGTGTATAAAATGTGCAATGTAGTCGTTAGGTGGGTTTAGTACGCGAGTAAAGAGTCACGAAAGTGATCTGGATAAAACATAAAGTGATAAATAGCTTGTTCTTTAATATATTCGCATTTCGCAAGGAGGTGCGTGAGATGACAAGAGCTTGGAATTCTTAGAAAGGCGGTGGACCCTCTTGTTGACTTTTTAGTAAATTAATATAATGGAAGAGGGTGGATTCAGCCCAAACTCTGCCTTTACATGCTTCATCGACACAAGAGGAATGATAAACATGTTTAACTACAGAAATACAATCTATGAGTGTATATTTAATTTACGAAGTATATATTGAGAAGGGAAGGCATAGGTGGGAGGGCATCAATAGGGAGGAAAATATTTTGAAGTGGAGAGATGTTGGAGCAAATTATTATAGGAATGTCAGAAATACTAGAGAAAAAATTTGTATGTGGCAGTAGGGTGATAAGAAATTAATGGGAGGGTCTTAAGGATATATGGTGTTGAAGGAAGAGTTAAGAGTGGAATTTTATCAGGTGTAAGGCATGTTATCGAGGAGGAAGAGAGTAATGGATCAAAAAGAAAAAGCTTTCTCAATGCTTGAATTTGTGATATTCCATAGTAGTGTGTTTTGAAATGGTTGGGAGTGATGGAGGAAGTTGTAGAGAGTGAACAAGAAGGAGATACGGAAATGGAGATGGTAGGATACGAAAAAGATAATTGGAGGGGGATACGGGGTCTGAAAAAATTTGTGTGAGGGTGAACATGCGTGCAGGGTAAGGAGAATTGGAACGATGGTATGTGTAATTGCTGTCATGGTGACGTATATAAAGTGGGTGTCTGACTGAGATAGGACTGTGTTCCCGGATGTCACAAATGACAGCTAGAGAATGAATGTGAGAAGGCTGTGTGGTATGTTCCTTGCGTACCTCAGGATCAGCATCAAGTGAAGACAATGATACATAGAACAGAGGAAGTTGAGCCAAATCTTCATATTTGGTACCTTGCTATCTTCGCAATGCGAGTAATCAAAGAGTTAGAAAATAAAAAAAAACAAAAATGATAGAATATAACATAGATAACTCACATGAATAATATTGATGACAGAGTGGCTAGGTACTGGGAGTGGAAACGTGTAGCAAGAGAATTAGGAGTTTGGTAAACAGAGAAGAGGTAGTAAAAGCTTTGCGGAAGATGAAAGCCGGCAAGGCAGCAGGTTTGGATGGTATTGCAGTGGAATTTATTAAAAAAGGGGGTGACTGTATTGTTGACTGGTTGGTAAGGTTATCTAATGTATGTATGACTCATGGTGAGGTGCCTGAGGATTGGCGGAATGCGTGCATAGTGCCATTGTACAAAGGCAAAGGGGATAAGAGTGAGTGCTCAAATTACAGAGGTATAAGTTTGTTGAGTATTCCTGGTAAATTATATGGGAGGGTATTGATTGAGAGGGTGAAGGCATGTACAGAGCGTCAGATTGGGGAAGAGCAGTGTGGTTTCAGAAGTGGTAGAGGATGTGTGGATCAGGTGTTTGCTTTGAAGAATGTATGTGAGAAATACTTAGAAAAGCAAATGGATTTGTATGGAGCATTTATGGATCTGGAGAAGGCATATGATAGAGTTGATAGAGGTGCTCTGTGGAGGGTATTAAGAATGTATGGTGTGGGAGGCAAGTTGTTGGAAGCAGTGAAAAGTTTTTATCGAGGATGTAAGGCATGTGTACGTGTAGGAAGAGAGGAAAGTGATTGGTTCTCAGTGAATTTAGGTTTGCGGCAGGGGTGTGTGATGTCTCCATGGTTGTTTAATTTGTTTATGGATGGGGTTGTTAGGGAGGTAAATGCAAGAGTCTTGGAAAGAGGGGCAAGTATGAAGTCTGTTGGGGATGAGAGAGCTTGGGAAGTGAGTCAGTTGTTGTTCGCTGATGATACAGCGCTGGTGGCGGATTCATGTGAGAAACTGCAGAAGCTGGTGACGGAGTTTGGTAAAGTGTGTGGAAGAAGAAAGTTAAGAGTGAGTGTGAATAAGAGCAAGGTTATTAGGTACAGTAGGGTTGAGGGTCAAGTCAATTGGGAGGTGAGTTTGAATGGAGAAAAACTGGAGGAAGTGAAGTGTTTTAGATATCTGGGAGTGGATCTGTCAGCGGATGGAACCATGGAAGCGGAAGTGGATCATAGGGTGGGGGAGGGGGCGAAAATTTTGGGAGCCTTGAAGAATGTGTGGAAGTCGAGAACATTATCCCGGAAAGCAAAAATGGGTGTGTTTGAAGGAATAGTGGTTCCAACAATGTTGTATGGTTGCGAGGCGTGGGCTATGGATAGAGTTGTGCGCAGGAGGATGGATGTGCTGGAAATGAGATGTTTGAGGACAATGTGTGGTGCGAGGTGGTTTGATCGAGTAAGTAACGTAAGGGTAAGAGAGATGTGTGGAAATAAAAAGAGCGTGGTTGAGAGAGCAGAAGAGGGTGTTTTGAAATGGTTTGGGCACATGGAGAGAATGAGTGAGGAAAGATTGACCAAGAGGATATATATGTCGGAGGTGGAGGGAACGAGGAGAAGAGGGAGACCAAATTGGAGGTGGAAAGATGGAGTGAAAAGGATTTTGTGTGATCGGGGCCTGAACATGCAGGAGGGTGAAAGGAGGGCAAGGAATAGAGTGAATTGGAGCGATGTGGTATACAGGGGTTGACGTGCTGTCAGTGGATTGAATCAAGGCATGTGAAGCGTCCGGGGTAAACCATGGAAAGCTGTGTAGGTATGTATATTTGCGTGTGTGGACGTGTGTATGTACATGTGTATGGGGGGGTTGGGCCATTTCTTGCGTCTGTTTCCTTGCGCTACCTCGCAAACGCGGGAGACAGCGACAAAGTATAAAAAAAAAAAAAAAAAAAAAATATATATATATATATATATATATATATATATATATATATATATATATATATATATATATATATATCCTATGAGTCCACGGGGAAAATAAAACACGAAAAGTTCTCAAGTGCACTTTCGTGTAATAATCACATCAGGGAAGACACAAGAGAGAAATATAACAGTCAGTTGATATACATCGAAGAGACGAAGCTAGGACGACCTATGTAAATTAGGCTTCCTGTTCATGATCACAGGCTTGAAAACCTAGATTAATTTCCTCTGGAGTAACTTAGCAAAAGGTGAATTAATTTCCTGTGACACACCGGTGCCAGGATGGCAAACACAGCAAGTGGCCAAATTGAAGTTAATGACGTTAAATTCAGACTACACACGACCTTCATGAAGAGGGTAAACAGGAGTGGTAATAGGAAGTCATGAAGTGAGGAGGAGATGGAGTGAGCAATTTGAAGGACTGTTGAAAGTATTTGATGAAAGAGTGGCAGATGTAGGTCGTTTAGGCTGGGGTAGTACGCGAGCTGAAAGAGTCACGAAGAGTGGTCTGGTGAAGACAGAAGAGGTGGTAAAAGCTGTGCGTGAAATAAAATGTGGCAAGGAGGCTGCAGTAGATGACAGTGCAGTTGAATTTCTTAAGAAAGGGGGGTGACTGTATTGTTGATTGGTTAGTTAGGAATTCTAATGTATCTATGGAACATGGTGAGGTGCATGAAAACTGGCGAAATACATGTATAGTGCCACTATACAAAGACAAATGGATAAAAATCAGTGTTTAAACTACAGAAATACAAATCTATCGAGTGTACTTTGTAAGTTGTACGGGAGGATACTGATTGAGAGGGTGAAGGCATGTACAGAGCATCAGACTAGGGAGGAACAATGTGTTTTCAAAAGTGGTAGAGGATGTGTGGATCAAGAGTTTCTTATAAAGAATGTCAGAAATACTTAGAGAAACAAAAATTTGTATGTGGCATATGATAGGGTTGATAAAGAAACTTATGGAAGGTCTTAAGAATATATGGTGTTGAAGGTAAGCCGCTAGAAGCAGTGAGAATTTTTTTATCAAGGGTGTAAGGCATGTGTACGAGGAGGAAGAGAGTGAATGGATCAAAAAAAAAAAAAGCTTTCTCTCTTTCTTGAATTTGTGATATTTCCATACGTTTATGTATGTGATAATATGAAGTGAATGAGAGGAAAGGTTGACAAAGAGGGAACAAGGAGAACGAGGAGACCGAAATGGAGATGGTAGGATACTGAAAAAGATTTTGAGCGATCGGGGTCTAAACATACAGGAGAGTGAAAGGCGTGCATGGGATAGGGTGAATTGGAACGATGTGGTATACTGGGGTGAACGTGCTGTCAATGGCCTGAACCCGTATTATAAAGTGGTGTCTGACTGAGGATAGGTAGCTGTGTTTCCGGTGCATCACAAATGACAGCTAGAGAATGAATGTGAGCGAATGCTGCCTTTCATCGTCTGTTCCTGACGCTACCTCAGGAAACAGCAATCAAGTATGAAACAATGATAACAATAGAAACAGTAAGAACTTAGACAAACCTTCATAATTTGGCTAGAATATATATTTATTGTAATTTGAGATAGTATATAGAGGTCTGAATATCCTTCCAAAATGTCTGGTATCTCTCACAGTGAGTAACCTCACATGAAAAATTCGACAGAGGTGAGCTAGCGGACTGGGAAGACAGAAACTGTACCACACAAAATATGAGTTTAAACATATCTCCTTTTTGTAACGGTTACAATAGTTCTCATATCCTCATGCAGGTGCAAAATAGTATCTTGCATATTTTGACACTCCTTAAAATGTCTTCAACAAGATTAAATGCCAAACAGTAGAAACATTAAATTATATATGGTTTCTATCGTTTTCATGAAATATGTTAGATACCAGTTATCTTCTGGGTTTGCAACTAATTTTCAGTACTTCTACACAGGATCTGTTACAGTTCTTAGCTATTATGTTAGCTCCTAGTAATTATAAAGTCACTGTTGTATCTAGCTCAAAGGTACTTTTGTACTATTTTATTGCTATTTTTTACCTTGAATGTATTATGAAGACCAGCTTGCAAATAAGTATACGTAGTTATACTTTATGTGCTATCCTCGGTGACATGAAAATGTACATTAATGCCCAAAAAATCAATCTCAAACTCTCTAATTTTCAAAAAATGGACTTAAGTATTACATTCATAGAAAATGTATACTCTTTCAGGCAAGACTTTAGTAATCTCATCTCAAACTGGCCCTTTCTATTCGTTTCCGAAATGATCGATAGCCAATAAGTGTAATAACCAAATTCTTCATTAGTAGGATGCATCGTCGCACGTCATCAAGAAGGGTAGAAGTAATTCGTGCATCTGTATATGTCAAAACCTCTGTCTCCCTTAATGATATTCCAAGAAAATGAAAACCTTGCTTAAAACGCATAAATCAGACAGAGAGAAGTTGGTGCAATATGTTGATACACATATAAATTCTATATAAATGTGATCGCCAAGTAAAGTACTGTCATGAGCAAATCGTAAAAGAAATCTGTGTAGGCGAAAATTTTTCAAAAAAGTGTACTGAATTTGGATTAACCTAGTGTTGATAACTACCCATGAATTGCGTATTAGTAAAACAGTTACAATAGGCTGGTCAGGTATCGCTGGGCGCGATGCTGAGAAAAAATAAAGAGAATGGGTCGTCTTGAGCAGATTAATAAAGCGAAAACCAACACAGAGAGGAGAGGGTGGTCGTGGTGATCCTTGTAAGAATTACAAGTGTCTTTTCAAAGTATCTGTAAGACAGAACTACAAACGTCAACTTGCAATGTATATAAGTATGATGATAAGTGTCAGCAAGTATAACTGGTATACTTCGGGGAAAGTGTAAAGTGCCATAAACTGTTGGTGTGAACATTAACATTGTTCCTGTCATGGTAGCGTTTCGCCTCTCGTGTAAAGCCATCACCTCCAAACTAAACATTTGAAATCCCAGCTTAAATTTTACTACCCTGATGGCTGTAGATCAACACAAGTAACATGTTGAAGGAAAAAAAAACAAAAAACAGTCGTCTCATTACTAGAAAGACTTGCGGGACTTGGGCATAAATAACTACACCTTTGTGATATGACCACACCGGAGGGTATGGCAGGGTATACGTCACATAGTATACCACCATCAGTACAAGAATGCGGTAAACTACTGCAGCATACATACATGACAATATACTACAGGAAGGTGGTAAACTACTGGCCGACGTAACATTCTACCACGTCAGGGAATTGAGATATACCACGAAGGACACACATGACCCAGTCGCACTGAACTATCTCAAAACACTTTGGAACTGAAGAAGGCCACCACTTTCAAGGACATACGGTACGTAAGGGTCAATCTCAGGACACACAACGAACACAAACACTAAAACGACATATCCAGTTCCTAGAAGCACAGCACCCTACCACTTAATCATAGTTTATCCTCAAGGTCATTTTTATTTTTTTTTTCTCACATACTTAGCGTTACAGCCTAGCCCGAAACACAGCAAAGGCCGGCACCCTCTATATACTGAGTGTTAATAGCCTATTGGTAACAGAACTCCCAGTCAACAATAACTCCAGATGTAATCTCTACATCATCCTCTCCAAATAACAACAGACACATTACGAAGTACGAGGCAGGCCACCACAGCAACAGAGAGGTGATACGTAACATATCACCAGCCTAAAGGGTATCTTGCCAGCCTGGAGGCTGTGGCATCTGGGATACAACAAGACACAATCCTCAACACCTGCACAACGTGTTGTTACGAGATTTTTCGGTTGGTGGATGATGCAGCTTGACGCTGACGGCCTGCATGACCCTGACAGTCAAAAGGCCTAAAGCCCATACAGCAAAACAATCGTGGAGGGTGTGACACAGAGCCAGCCTGGAGGGTGTGACATAGCGCCAGTCCAATCCGGAAACACGAACCTCAGCCATCCTGAAGATGACAGCGGTGAGGAGCCTAATACACAGCAACACACCACTGGATACTTTCGAGGCTGTTTGTGACAGTGGAAGATATCAGAACATCACAGGGGTAAAAGTTCCTTAATGGGTGTAGGTCCCAGTTATCAACATCCAAGCCAAAATGGATTTCAAAAAAAACAATGCTTGATGGTACATCGCCAAATAGTAGGTGATAACAGTCTCTTGGTAGCACATGCCACAGTAAGGTATTCACCGCCAACGTTAATGAGGTCGGATAAGATTAGGCCGGCCAAACTATATATATATATATATATATATATATATATATATATATATATATATATATATATATATATATATATTGGTGGAATGCTTGCATAGTGCCATTGTACAAAGGCAAAGGGGATAAAAGTGAGTGCTCAAATTACAGAGGTATAAGTTTGTTGAGTATTCCTGGGAAATTATATGGGAGGGTATTGATTGAGAGGGTGAAGGAATGTACAGAGCATCAGACTGGGGAAGAGCAGTGTGGTTTCAGAAGTGGTAGAGGCTGTGTGGATCAGGTGTTTGCTTTGAAGAATGTATGTGAGAAATACTTAGAAAAGCAAATGGATTTGTATGTAGCTTTTATGGATCTGGAGAAGGCATATGACAGAGTTGATAGAAATGCTCTGTGGAAGGTATTAAGAATATATGGTGTGGGAGGCAAGTTGTTAGAAGCAGTGAAGTTTGTATCGAGGATATAAGGCATGTGTGCGTGTAGGAAGAGAGAAAAGCGTTTGGTTCTCAGTGAATGTTGGTCTGCGGCAGGGTTATGCGATGTCTCCATGGTTGTTTAATTTGTTTATGGATAGGTTTGTTAGGGAGGTGAATGCAAGAGTTTTGGAAAGAGGGGCAAGTCTGCAGTCTGTTGTGGATGAGAGAGCTTGGGAAGTGAGTCAGTTGTTGTTCGCTGATGATACAGCGCTGATGGCTGATTTGTGTGAGAAACTGCAGAAGCTGGTGACTGAGTTTAGTAAAGTGTGTGGAAGAAGAAAGCTGAGAGTAAATGTGAATAAGAGCAAGGTTATTAGGTACAGTAGGGTTGAGGGACAAGTCAACTGGGAGGTAAGTTTAAATATAAAAAAAAAAACTGAAGGAAGTTAAGTGTTTTAGATATCTGGGAGTGGATTTGGCAGCGGATGGATCCATGGAAGCGGAAGTGAATCATAGGGTGGGGGAGGGGGCGAAAGTTTTGGGAGCGTTGAAGAATGTGTAGAAGTCGAGAACGTTATCTTGGAAAGCAAACATGGGTATGTTTGAAGAAATAGTGGTTTCAACAATGATATATGGTTGCGAGGCGTGGGCTATAGACAGAGTTGTGCGGAAGAGGGTGGATGTGCTGGAAATGAGATGTTTGAGGACAATATGTGGTGTGAGGTGATTTGATCGAGTAATTGATGAAAGGGTAAGAGAGATGTATGGTGATAAAAAGAGTGTGATTGAGAGAGCAGAATAGGGTGTTTTGAAATGGTTTGGTCACATGGAGAGAATGAGTGAGGAAAGACTGACAAAGAGGATATACGTGTTAGAGGTGGAGGGAACGAGAAGTGGGAGACCAAACTGGAGGGGAAAGATGGAGTGAAAAAGATTTTGAGTGATCGGGGCCTGAACATGCAGGAGGGTGAAAGGCGAATTGGAACGATGTGGTATACCGGGGTCGACGTACTGTCAATGAATTGAACCAGGGCATGTGAAGCGTCTGGGGTAAACCATGGAAAGTTCTGTAGGGCCTGGATGTGGAAAGGGAGCTGTGGTTTTGGTGCATTATACATGACAGCTAGAGACTGAGTGTGAATGAATGTGGCCTTTGTTGTCTTTTCCTAGCGCTACCTCACGAACATGCGAGGGGAGGGGGTTGCTATTTCATGTGTGGCGGGGTGGTGACAGGAATGAATAAGGGCAGACAGTATGAATTATGTATATGTGTATACATGTATATGTCTCTGTGTGTATATATATGTACACGTTGAGATATATAGGTATGTATGTGTGCGTGTGTGGACGTGTATGGATATACATGTGTATGTGGGTGGGTTGGGCCATTCTTTCGTCTGTTTCCTTGCGCTACCTCGCTAACGCGGGAGAGAGCGACAAAGTATAATAATACTAATACTAATATATATATATATATATATATATATATATATATATATATATATATATATATATATATATATATTTCTTTTCTTTTCTTTTAAACTATTCGCCATTTCCCGCGTTAGCGAGGTAGCGTTAAGAACAGAGGACTGGGCCTTTTTTGGAATATCCTCACCTGGCCCCCTCTGTTCCCTCTTTTGGAAAATTAAAAAAAAAAAAAACGAGAGGGGAGGATTTCCAGCCCCCCGCTCCCTCCCCTTTTAGTCGCCCTCTACGACACGCAGGGAATACGTGGGAAGTATTCTTAATCCCCTATCCCCAGGGATATGAAGTCTGTTGGGGATGAGAGAGCTCGGGAAGTGAGTCAGTTGTTGTTCGCTGATGATACAGCGCTGGTGGCTGATTCATGTGAGAAACTGCAGAAGCTGGTGACTGAGTTTGGGAAAGTGTGTGGAAGAAGAAAGTTAAGAGTAAATGTGAATAAGAGCAAGGTTATTAGGTACAGTAGGGTTGAGGGTCAAGTCAATTGGGAGGTGAGTTTGAATGGAGAAAAACTGGAGGAAGTGAAGTGTTTTAGATATCTGGGAGTGGATCTGTCAGCGGATGGAACCATGGAAGCGGAAGTGGATCATAGGGTGGGGGAGGGGGCGAAAATTTTGGGAGCCTTGAAAAATGTGTGGAAGTCGAGAACATTATCTCGGAAAGCAAAAATGGGTATGTTTGAAGGAATAGTGGTTCCAACAATGTTGTATGGTTGCGAGGCGTGGGCTATGGATAGAGTTGTGCGCAGGAGGATGGATGTGCTGGAAATGAGATGTTTGAGGACAATGTGTGGTGTGAGGTGGTTTGATCGAGTAAGTAACGTAAGGGTAAGAGAGATGTGTGGAAATAAAAAGAGCGTGGTTGAGAGAGCAGAAGAGGGTGTTTTGAAATGGTTTGGGCACATGGAGAGAATGAGTGAGGAAAGATTGACCAAGAGGATATATGTGTCGGAGGTGGAGGGAACGAGGAGAAGAGGGAGACCAAATTGGAGGTGGAAAGATGGAGTGAAAAAGATTTTGTGTGATCGGGGCCTGAACATGCAGGAGGGTGAAAGGAGGGCAAGGAATAGAGTGAATTGGAGCGATGTGGTATACAGGGGTTGACTTGCTGTCAGTGGAGTGAATCAAGGCATGTGAAGCGTCTGGGGTAAACCATGGAAAGCTGTGTAGGTATGTATATTTGCGTGTGTGGACGTGTGTATGTACATGTGTATGGGGGGGGGTTGGGCCATTTCTTTCGTCTGTTTCCTTGCGCTACCTCGCAAGCGCGGGAGACAGCGACAAAGTATAAAAAAAAAAAAAAAAAAAAAAAAAAAAAAAAAAAAATATATATATATATATATATATATATATATATATAAATATATATATATATATATATATATATATATATATATATATATATATATATATATATATATATATATATATATGAACGCTGAAGCCTATGGTACTAAAAATCGTGATACAGGTAGCACAATAGTTTGATCTCGTAGTTTTGGGTTGCATACAACTACATGAAAATAATTCATCTTAGGAAGTACACAAAACCCATGCATTCTACAGTGTTGTCTAACTTCTGAACATCACAACAGCTCACCTGATAGGCTTGACTTGCAGCAACACAGTACCAACACAATCCATGTCGTCAGCATCATATTGGTAGCACTGGACAAAATTTTCATAATGAGGATCATTATTATTTTTCCATCATCCGAGTCATTAACTCAAATGTTATTCGGTCTTCGCGTACTCTGACGGCACATTATCTTTTCCGTGTCCTAATAAAGCACTACCATCATGTTAATGTCTTTTTCACTGCCCTATCATTCAATTTCGCCGTCACTAACAACTGTTAACATTATGGGAAGTACACAAAGTTTCATTCGACCATAATGTATCCTCGCCACGACCAGGAGACCTGTTTACGGTTCCACCGTACCTAGCTCACTGGGAAAACAAACCTCAGCAGTGTTACCAATGCTATCAATCTGTCATAGATTTTCTGTTATTCTGAAACTTGTTTTTCTGTAGTTCTCATATCCATTTCATAAAATTACTTATTGAAGATGAAACTAAAAGCAGAACATTAATCAATATTAATATCGGAGGAGTAATGCTAGACACCCGAAACAAATGACACGATTAACAATATGGCCGACTAACTTCAGTCTGAAAAACTGCATTTCCTGACTTAGATTAAGACCTTTGTAATTTTCTATAGTGGAAGACGTTCCAATATTCTGTATGCTGTTCACAGGAGGAACCATTCAACAAAGCATTTTATTCGCGGCAACATGGGAGTCCCTCTACCACAACAACGAGAGAAGCGCGACTGAACTACTATGGCTTCAGGTAATTGTTGATCTCTGGACCCACAAGTACCAGCACAAGGCACACGCCCACCATACTCCACTGCTACGTGGTTTACGTGCGAACGATTTGTCGTTGTACATGCCAATACTAGGCTTTTATTATCATAAATTATCATAGGATATCAATATGATAAGCAAAATACAATGCAAAGTAAAAACAGATCTGTGCAGCTTTGGTTGATGAGAGAGTGGCGCATTATCTTAAGTACAATAAATAGGAGACATTGTAATATCGCCCTATGAAAATCAAAATAAGCTCGCCCAACAGTGAAGCAAAAACAGCGCTCAAAAGACTCGTAAATACTACACAAGTCCAGGTTGAGACAAAGTAATATCAGTAGTCGAAGAAAAACTTCCTGATCCGCAGGAACATATTTGTTGTTAGTGTGAACTGTGTTGAGGCAAGTTTTGTAGGGTTACACATATGGTGCGTCTCCCACCGCAAACTACACTCTCAGTCCTAAATATTACCTTTAGAACAGAAACGTAGCTCTAAATAATCATGTTAAACGTATATCTTACAAATTTACAGAGAAAAATAATGGTACTGAAAGATGACACCGGCAGAAGTACACGAGGCGATCAATATATATCATTACACTGTATATGATTACACTGTATGTTATTAATTTGTTACCTTAGCATATCTATATTTTCGTATTTACACACCGTTACAAATATATGCATGTCAACCACGGTGAAAACGGCAGAGAATGGCGGGTCTTTCCTTGTGCACGTCAATCGTAACATTTCACAAGCGAAAACCACATTCCCAGGAAGTGCTAAGCGCCCAGACCAGTCGTCACATTCATATGCACGAAGAAAATTCAGTACCCTCTCATCGCCACAACTGTTTTCATCCCAACTCAGAGAATGGATTTATATGCTTCTATAAAGGATATCTAATATCAGTGTCTCCAATAGTCAAGAGGTACCTGACTTCATTACTTCCAAATCCAAATTATGGTTCTTGACCGGAGGATCTCTGTGATATCACTGTCTCAATCATATGCTAATTCATGGAGCATTTCATGTAACTGGTGTGGTATTCACGTGTCACCACGAATGGCAGGCCAGCATGACTAGTGATGACGCCTGCAGGGAGTTAGGTGACCGGCGGAGTGGTCTGTGTTGCTCATACAACAGGAGTGTGTGGCATCACTGGCCACAAGTCCTTTCACTGTACGTGAACAAATAATTCTAAAAACTATATGTATCAAACAATAAGGAAACGAAGGGTTGTTATAGGAACAAGTCCGAGCAGAGTTATGGGTCTCTTAACTTCTCGGTACAAGCTTCTTCAGACAATGACAACATGACGGAAAAACAGAAGATAGTGTGATGTCACGAAGACGTACCATTGCTGGGGTCTACATGTTGTTTCCTGATTGGCTTGATACACTCCTTTCTCCTCTGCTTAGTCGCTCACGTGTACCTACCTTCATCATTATCTTGGCTAAATGAATAAACCCACTGTTCTTGTTTGTGGAACTTTCTATCCTTATGTAAGCTGCCTCTAATGCCTTTCGTACCCTATTTGTCCGACTTCTGCAAAATCTTATTGCATCTAAATCAGTTTTGTGATCACTTTTGCCAGCACTATACCTGCGTGTTAGCAACGATTGCGTGGGATTCAGTACAAAATACTCGACATATTCTACTCCTCAACCCTCTGTCTAAGCCTCATCAGTCCTTTTACTCACTGAGGTGACAGCACTTAGACCCGTTCCTTGGAGAATTCTGTCGATGCTCTGTGCCTGCTGTGAACTGGTGTCCACTAAAGATCTTACTGCTTCTCCATCTGAGTTTCTTTATTCATTAATGCGTCTTCCTGTATTCTTTTTGCCAAGTCTCTTACTCTTGATATCAAACCTTTGTAGTAACGAAATCTTCTGAATACATCAACAATACAACTAAACTCATCATCTAGGAATCCTCGGCCGCAGATTCGTAACGCCCGTAGGGAAAAATCTATCACTTCTCCCGACTTTGTTCTATCACTTGAATGGATGGTGAGAGTATGATGATATCTTTTATTTGTTGGTTCTCTATTCACAGAAAAATTACAGGCCTGGTCACTTTCCCGTGGAATGATATCTAAGAATGGTAGACGTCTTTATTCATATTACATCATGAAATGAAAGGATCCACACCCGGTAGTGGGTCCGTCTTAGTCTCTTCTTTGAATATGTTCCCTTTGGAGTATTTCACCATCAACGTATCTGCACAACGTTGTATCATCGCTCATGATTGCCACGAATCCGTCCTTTTCCATAACCTCCTCATTGCAGACAGATCAGCACTGCACGGAGGGGTGCAACCATGGATAACCTCCTACGCTGTCAACATTCATATTATCATTTGAACCCGACTGGGTCGCAGGTGACATATGGAGATGACTTTCACGTAATCTGAGTCAGACCTTGGAAACTCGTTGTACTTAACTGTCTACGGCCTCGATTTTCGCATAGCTCAGTCCGCTGGTCCGTTGGTTAACAAGGCCTTCATATCAACACTCGCCGTCTTTGAATTAAAAAGAAAAAAGAAAATTATTCAACCTTATCAGATCCGCCGAGTTCTTCTGATGGGCGCCAATGATCGATCCTAGTGTTTTTCAAGGTGGTTTAGTCAGCCAGTTGGCTAACCTGGAGGGCGTTGAATATGAGGATAAGAAAGGTGTTAGAGGCGGCGCACATAAGCATTGGACGTTCCTCAAACAGCGGTTGATTCATCAGTTGTTCCAAACATAACGGCGAACGTGGCTATACGTGTCTGGCCGAGCGGGGGAGAAAGGGCGGAGCCAGATAGCATATCAAGCCAATCAGGAAACAACACAGCAAGACTATACCATCAGAGTGACGTCCTCCAGAGGTCACACTAGCTTGGGTTTTCCCATTCATTATGTCGCCATTTGCTCTGCAGGTCGTAGTGAAACGTGAGAGAAATGTACCTCCGCTGGGACGCACTCCATCCGTGACCATCCCTCCCATCCTCGTTTGTCAAGATGGATGATGACAATATGATCATCCTCATAATACATGTGTTTTACGTTAGGTTGTTAAATACAAACCCTATGACATGGTTACTAATACAGAGGCAAAGTTCGTCACACTTGGCGCACAGGTAACGCGAATAATTAGGCAGCATGGAACAGAGTAATGCTGGAGAAGCAGAGTAGCTTCCTTCAACCTGCCTTTAAACCCTGGTTATCATTCATTATTCACAAGTCATTTGCTTTTAGGATTTTTCTGTCGTGAAGATAATCAGTTGATCTTTCTAACTGTCATCAACAAATCTAATTTCATATTCAGTACTTTTTTGGCACACTCGTATTTAACAACAGTAGGCGACTGGCTCCTTCCTCCCACACATAACATTTGCTCTTTTCCTCAAGCTTCTTACAAACCTTCACCCTCGCCACCACAAAACAATGCTCAGGCATCCCCACCAGCAGTTCGTCTCACCACATTCCTCTCCACGTCTGTCACTTGACACATAATCCAACAAGTCACCTGAGTTTGAGGGCGATGGGATCAAGTGCAAGCCTAGCCCTGTGTTCGTGTGTTAAGGATCACTGCTGTGGGCACCTGCATTCGCTACTCCAGTTACATCTTAACCCGCTAGACTGTGGTCCAAACACTCTAACCAAGTCTGTGATGCCTCCTTACGCCCTCCAAGGCTCACCAAACCTGTGCTCACTGCTAGTCGTACTTCTTGACCCAGGAGTCGGTGTCTCCCGCCCTACACTTAACAGCTCATACCAGGACTAAAGTCTCGACTTCTCGTCTTCACCAGACACATTCACCTAAAGCCTTGAACGCATACTTATTTTTTTGCTAGTCCTATCAAAGAATTTCGTGAATTATATTCTGAAAAAAAGTGTAAGCTGATACCATAAATCAAGAGTTAATTCAGTGAATATGTGACCTTTCAAGTGTTTACACGATACCTTTTTTTTCAATTTAGGTCTGCTCCTCTGACCTTTACTAAATGAACTAATTAAAATCTTAACCAACGGATCAGATCTTGATGTTTGATAAACTTGGGTTATCCTGATCTTTACAGATACGAGGGAAAAACAACTGAGCATCGACCGTTCACGGTACAAGTCACAACCTCAGTCGAAAGTGTCCAATGAGACCGACTATTAACCGGGTCCTGGCGCACCATAGGTCAGGCGTGGACGTTGCTGCGTCACTCCCTCTCTCGGGTCTATCAGTAAAAACATCACTTCCATCATCACATCAAATACCAAGGCTTCCTGGGGCGTTTTTATGGGCATAAAGGCTGTCACATGATGATGACGTCACGGAGATCCTTAAAACATGAAGCCATGAGTAAACTTGTGAATCCATTACTCACTACACAGACAGCAGAGTAATGGTTAGAGTGAATGCTGTATAAATCGAATGGCTGTGACCACCAGATGATGCCTGTTGCACGGTCACACTAGCTGCAGCAAGTGGGTTGCATGGGGAGGTCACACTAGCTGCAGCAAGTGAGCTGTATGGGGAGGTCACACTAGCTGCAGCAAGTGAGCTGCATGGGGAGGTCACACTAGCTGCAGCAAGTTAGCTGCATGGGGAGGTCACACTAGCTGCAGCAAGTGAGCTGCATGGGGAGGTCACACTAGCTGCACTAGGTCTGATGCCTGGGAGGGCACACTAACTGCCTGGGGTCTTCTGCCTGGGGAGGTCACACTAGTTGCACCAGGTCTGCTGCCAGGGGAAGTCACACTAGTTGCACCAGGGCTGTTGCCTTGGGAGGTCACTCATACTGGTAGATGGTACACAAGCGTGTTCCGGGGATTGAATTTAAGAGGCTAGCACCTACAGCCGGGTTCAAAGAAAAGAAAAAAACTCGAATGAAGGCGCAAGCAATTGTTAATTCACATGATCACTGGAGAGCAGTCCCCAGGGCGTTCACTTGGGTGTGACGGAGGAAGGAAGCATAGGCTACACATGAACTTGGGCAGCCAAGTCATGCAATTACGATCGGATTTATGGTACTTATTCATACGACTTCAATCCAATTTTGCTTTTTTTTTTCTAGAGTATCTGTACCTTTACCATCCACCCAAAAAAAATATAAGATTCTTAAAGAACATACTCTTAATGGAAATCCCAGTTTCCTAAGAGAGAGAGAGAGAGAGAGAGAGAGAGAGAGAGAGAGAGAGAGAGAGAGAGAGAGAGAGAGAGAGAGAGAGAGAGAGAGAGATACCATTGGACTGCCAACATTACCTGTATGTGACTTACTTTTTGTCGCACTGGCCAACTTGGCACGTGTAAACCAGCAGGCTCCAGTCATGGTCTTTATGGAAGAAAGGAGATTTTAGTAAGAGAAAAACTACAAGGAAATGAATCTTATCTCCCCAGGTGAGTGTAGACCTAACTCCTCAGGTTAAATCGATTACAGGAGGAGGGGAAGATGAGAGAGTGCAGAGACCTTAGTAACGTTATCTGGGGGAAAAGGAGCATCACAACGGTCATCCCTCGTGTGGCTGGTCACCACATAGAAACACCTGGAAGCAGCTGGCAGACGCGCACCGCCCGTCCCAAGCCCTCGTGGCTGGTACACAGAGAAACAGCTTGCGAGAGCAGTCGCTTGGGTGGACGAGTAATTTAATCACCTTATGATTCAGTCTCATTATTTTTCCCCCCTCGTTCTTGGAACGTGTGTCGGAAAATCGTTTCATAATTCCGGACGCGAGTCGAACGCACAACGACCAACGTTTTGTTCCTGGTGGAGGTGGTGGTGGAGGCCGCCGCCTGACATATGGACACATGTAATCTCCAAGGATCACAAGGCCTCCCGCCGGTCGGCCGGGCCAGAGCGAGGCTACACGGGGACATTTCTTATTCTTCCGTTGTTTACTGTTTACCGCCACAAATAAACTGACAGGACTGGAGCAAAGACACAAACAGGAACAGTGTATAATATCATGAGTATATAAAAAAAATGGTCGATAAATCTGGTGTATCAACCAGACACACGAGAGACTCCCGGGAACCAGAGCCGCCAGCTGTGGTATGAGAGGCCGCACACGGGCACAGGGTCGCCACGGACGATGATCAACGAGGAAATACCACTGAGCGCCGCTGCTTGAGGCCGACCACAACAAACCTTAGTCAGCGTTCATGACCCGACACTTGACAAGCTATTAAGCCATATTTACAGCCCACGAAATGGGAGGTTAATCTGATCGGACATTTGACGACATTGTAGATAAACGAAAGTGAGTTTCATTACGCTGTGAGGATTATCTGTTTCACCTACATACGTCAAGGATGTGTCCGCTCAAGTTGCCACATATGACAGCACAATGTACCATGATATCGACGGTGTAGTTCTGAAAACTGAAGCTTGCAAGTCCCACTACGAGGAATGTCTTGCGGACACAATGAGTCAGGCAGTCAGTCGCTTCTGTTGTCTTACTCAGTATGTGAAGAACCATAGAGTTTACGACTGTAAACATCCATAGAGTTTAGGACTGTAAACAGCCATAGAGTTTACGACTGTAAACAGGCATAGAGTTTAGGACTGTAAACAGGCATAGAGTTTACAACCGTAAACTTCCTTTTATATAAAGCAGTCTCTCATACCAGTGTCGTGGAAACTTTCGAATTAAAGTAAAAGATATATACAGGTCACACGTCAGTTCCGGCTCTGGAGAGAAAACAGCGGGTGTAAATATCCCTAAAAAAACAGGAACTCTCCACACCTCCTTCTACATACAAACATAGTTCTCTAGAATACAACAAAGTCATCCAAAATACACGATCATACTGATGGTATGTTGACAATCCTACCAGTCCATATGCATCTACACACACTAGAATGAGGACAGTGAGCGATGCTGCAGCTTGTGCAGGGTACATGTTACATGTCTAGCGCCCCTGACCTGCCAGTCTATGATGACGACCACTACTCCAAACACTCCTGACCTGCCAGTCTATGTGCCTCACACACTCCTGACCTGCCAGTCTATGATGACCACTGCCTCACACACTCCTGACCTGCCAGTCTATGATGGCCACTGCCTCACACACTCCTGACCTGCCAGTCTATGATGACCACTGCCTCACACACTCCTGACCTGCCAGTCTATGATGACCACTGCCTCACACACTCCTGACCTGCCAGTCTATGATGACCAGTGCCACACACACTCCTGACCTGCCAGTCTATGATGACCACTGCCTCACACACTCCTGACCTGCTAATCTATGCTGACTCCTCCATACATTCCGGCATTACCTTCTGCGACCGTCAGGTGGAACCTCATATACCCTGAATGTAAACCAGGCTAGCTCAGGGCCCATTCCAGGCTGGCTTGGAATCCTCTAACTAACCTAACCCTGGCTATGTTACGTTCCTCAAGGTTCCAAATCATTTAACTTCAGCGGAACGTATGGTGTACCAGCTGTGCACCAAGTGAGGTTGTTTATTAATTTTCTTATGATTTTAGGATTTCGAGACAGACATCATAAGGCACAGACTGATGATGATGATCATAACCTTAGTACTGGCTCGCCAGTACTCCATCCTTCATCATCCATCTTGTTTATAAAGGAAATGTGCCAAACATTAAGTTTGGTTTGGATTAAATATGATGATTTACTTGTTTCTTAATCGTGAAAATATTTTCTGAAAATAATAAAAATTTTATTTCAAAATTTCGGCAATATGATTAATTTCCTCAAAATTCAGGAAATAGACCTAAGCAATTTAAGCCCGCTGGTTTGATATTCGCTAAATACACATTTGATAATCGAAGACAACTGTCATCTAACTTAATTATTTTCTATTCATTATCCGATTTCAAATGACTGTGGCTTATATAGAATTCTTTTCATGTTAGATGAGGCTGACTGTTATACACCTGAGTAACTGGAGCGTGCAGATTAAAATCATCCCAAGCCAAGGTGTTCGCTGGGTCTGTTGGTCGTCCGCGTCCTGGCGCACCATAGGTCAGGCGTGGACGTTGCTGCGTCACTCCCTCTCTCGGGTCTATCAGTAAAAACATCACTTCCATCATCACATCAAATACCAAGGCTTCCTGGGGCGTTTTTATGGGCATAAAGGCTGTCACATGATGATGACGTCACGGAGATCCTTAAAACATGAAGCCATGAGTAAACTCGTGAATCTATTACTCACTACACAGACAGCAGAGTAATGGTTAGAGTGAGTGCTGTATAAATCGAATGGCTGTGACCACCAGATGATGCCTGTTGTACGGTCACACTAGCTGCAGCAAGTGGGTTGCATGGGGAGGTCACACTAGCTGCAGCAAGTGAGCTGCATGGGGAGGTCACACTAGCTGCAGCAAGTGAGCTGCATGGGGAGGTCACACTAGCTGCAGCAAGTGAGCTGCATGGGGAGGTCACACTGGCTGAAATAAGTGTGCTGCCTGAGAGGTCATATTATCTGCACTGTGTCCACTGTTTGCAGTCGTCACACTAGCTACACTGCCTCTGCTGCCTGGGGAGGTCACACTAGCTGCACAAGGTTTGTTGGTCGAGGTCACACAAGCGATGCCTGGGAGGTCACACTGACTACACCAGGTCTGTTGTTCAGGAATGGGTCGTCCTAGTTGGTCACACTTGATACATCAGATCTGACCTGGGAGGCCACACTTGCTGCATCAGATCTGACCTGGGAGGTCACACTTGCTGCATCAGATCTGCTACTTGGAGAGGTCAAACTAGCTACGCCAGGCCTGCTGCAGGGAAAGGTCACACTAGTCACACTAGCCACGCCAGGCCTGCTGCTGGGAAAGGTCACACTAGCCACGCCAGTCCTGCTGCTGGGAAAGGTCACACTAGCTGCTCTCGTTCTACTGCCAGTGAAAGTTACGCTAGTTGTACCAGGTCATCTGCTGGGGAGGTCGCACTGGTCTCACCAGGTCTGTTGCCCGGGAAAGTCACACTAAAATGTACCAGTTCTGCTCCCTCGAGGTCACAGTGGCCGCACCGGTTGTACTTGCTGCCTTGGGAGGTCATACAAGCCACACCAAAGGTGCTTGCTGAGAGTTGACATCTCCTACACCAGGTGTGACATCAGTGATGTCACACTAGTTGCACCGGGTTTCCTGGCTGTGTGGGTCACACTACCTGAACCGGTCCTTCTGCTAGAGGAGGAGGTCACAACTGCTGCAGCAGGTCTGCTATCTGGTGAGGTCATACTATCTGAACTAGGTCTGCTTCTTAGGGAGGTCACACTAGCTGCCACAGGTTTACTACTTGAGGAAATCACACAAGCTGCCTGGGGAGGTCACACTAGCTGCACTAAGTCTCCTTGTGCTGGGGAAGTCACACGCGATGAACCAAGTATGCTTTTGGGGAGGTCCAATTAGCTGCACCAGGGCTGCTGACGAGAGAAATCATACTAGCTGCCCATGAGGTCACACTCGCTGCACCAAGTCTGCAGTCTGGGAGGTCACACTAGCACCACCAGACCTACTACCTACTGAAGTCAAATTAGGTGCATCAATCCTGGTGCCTGGAAAGGTCACACTAGTAACAACAAATCTGCTTCAGCGAGGTCACACCAGCAGCATCAGGTCCGCTGCCTGTGGAGGTCACCCTAAATGTACTAGGTACTCTGCCTTTGTAGGTCACACTAGCTGCCTGGTTGGCTCTACCACTGCAACCTCAGGTCTGCTGCATTGGGAGGTCACATCAACAACACCATGTCTATTGCCATAGGAGGTCACACTAGTACCCTTAGGTCTGCTGCCTTAGGAGGTCACATCAGCAACACTAGGTCTGCTGCCTTAGGGGTCACACCTAGTACCCTTAGGTCTGCTGCCTTGGTAGGTCACATCAGCAACACAAGACCTGACGTCCTGATGTTATGTAGAACACTATAATACTATCAGTTTACCTCGTATATGCCTTCAAAAAGAGTCGTATAAAAAGTAAACTTAAGTGTGGAGTAAGACGAAAAGAATTTCTGCCATCTTGTTGCTTGTCCATAACTGGCACATGAATACATGTACCTGCTGCTCTCTAGATAGATCACAAGGCCAAGGTTAGGGCGGGGCTCGGAGGGGCTAGACTGTGCCTGTTTCTGGTTACACCACCAGTGAAACGTCACCTTGAGAGAGGGTCGCATCTTTGGCAAAGGACGAGATGTAGTACAATACCGGTACAGAGTCCTCGAGGAACTTCTCACTCCAAATGATGCTCAGCGTTTACTCCTGCTTGTGATTGGAACACATTCTTAAAATTGCAGGAGCCCCATACTAGGAGTCCTGGTATTATGATTATAATAATAACAATAATATGAATAATGATAATAATAATAATAATAATAATAATAATAATAATAATAATAATAATAATGATAATAATAATAATAATAATAACAATAATGATAATAATAATAATAATAATGATAATAATAATAATATAATAATAATAATGATGATAAAAATGATAATGAAAATAATACCTAGCGAGGGAGCGCCAGAAAGAGTCGAAGAAAGGCAGGATTCACTCACATCCATTCACTAGCTGTCATGTGTAATGCCCCGAAACCACAGCTCCCTATCCATAGCCAGGCCTCACATGCTTTTCCATGGTTTACCCCAGACGCTATCATTGTCCAGACTCAGTCCCTTAACAGCACGTCGACCCCTGTATATCACATCGTTCCAATTTACTCTTAGCCGTGCGCGCCTTTTACACATTAAACAGCCATGTGGACATGATAAACCCCTTCCGCAGGCGCACCATCGCCTTGAACACCCACCATCTTCTCTTCCTACTCGCACAAAAAATCTGTCACTGCTCTTTGCAGCTTTCCTCCCACACCATACCTTCGTAACACCCTACACAAAGCATCTCAATTAACCCTCTCATATATGCCAACTACAAATCCTCCTCTTTCTCTAATCACATATTCCACACATTTTCAAAAGCAGACACCTGATCCACACACGCCATGCTGCTCCTGAAGCCACACTGTTCCTCCCTCTCAATCAATACTCTCACAAATAACTTACCAAACACACTCAGCAAACGTATATCTCTGTATTCAAACATTTGATTTTGCCTTTGTCCCCCTACCTTTACACAGTGGCACTATACTGGCACTATGCAAGCCCTCAGGCACCTTACTATGAGTCATACGTACATTTAATATCCTAACTAAGCAATCAACAAATGGAACCATGGGAGCAGCAGCGAGCCATAGGATGGGTGAGGAGGCAAAGGCTCTTGGTGCACTGAGGGGTGTATGGTTAGAGACGTCACTGTCTTCAAGGGCAGTGATGGGTATGTTTGATGGTATAGCAGCTCCATCGACACCACAAGGGTAACAGGCGTAAGCCTTAGAAAAAAAACACAATGAGGGAGAAGTGATGGATATGAAGTGCCTGAGGATGATATGTGGTATGAAGAGGGTTGATCAAATAAGGTGTGATAGGGTAAGAGTGAGATACTGTAGTAAGAGAAGTATGAATGAGAGAGCTGAAAATGGTGCGTTGAAATGTTTGGGAAATATGGACAGCATAAGCAAGGAGAGGATGGCTAACAGGGTACATAAGTCAGAAGTGGAGGGGACAAGAAGGGGAAGACCAATTTGGAGGTGGAAGGATGGAGCGATAAATATTTTGAGTGCTGGGGTCCTGAAGATGCAGGAGGGCGAAAGGCGTGCAGGGGATAGAATAAACTGGAGCAATTTGGTATACTGGTGACGTGCAGCCAATGAACTGAAAAAAGGCATATGAAGCAGGTAGGTGAAACCATGTAAAGGGCCTGGTTGTGGATGGGGAGATGTGGTTTCGGTGTATTGCAAATGACAGCAAGAGAATGGATGTGAGCTAATTAGGCCTTTCTTCGTCTGATCCTGGCGCCAACTCACTAACGCGGGAAACGACGAAAAACATGCAGAGAGAATATATATATATATATATATATATATATATATATATATATATATATATATATATATATATATATATTTTTTTTTTTTTTTTTTTAACTATTCGCCATTTCCCGCGTTAGCAAGGTAGCGTTAAGAACAGAGGACTGGGCCTTTGTGGAATATCCTCACCTGGCCCCCCTCTGTTCCTTCTTTTGGAAAATTAAAAAAAAAAAACGAGAGGGGAGGATTTCCAGCCTCCCGCTCCCTCCCCTTTTAGTCGCCTTCTACGACACGCAGGGAATATATATATATATATATATATATATATATATATATATATATATATATATATATATATATATATATATATACCATCCCTGGGGATAGGGGAGAAAGAATACTTCCCACGTATTCCCTGCGTGTCGTAGAAGGCGACTAAAGGGGAGGGAGCGGGGGGCTGGAAATCCTCCCCTCTCTTTTTGTCTTTTTTTTTTCTTTTTTCTTTTTTAATTTTCCAAAAGAAGGGACAGAGAAGGGGGCCAGGTGAGGATATTCCCTCAAAGGCCCAGTCCTCTGTTCCTAACGCTACCTCGCTAATGCGGGGAAATGGCGAATAGTTTGAAAGAAAGAATATATATATATATATATATATATATATATATATATATATATATATATATATATATGGGAGACCAAATTAGAGGTGAAAGGATGGAGTGAAAAAGATTTTGAGTGATCGGGGCCTGAACATGCAGGAGGGTGAAAGGTGTGCAAGGAATAGAGTGAACCGGAACGATGTGGTATACCGGGGTCGACGTGCTGTCAATGGATTGAACCAGGGCATGTGAATCGTCTGGGGTAAACCATGGAAAGTTCAGTGGGGCCTGGACATGGAAAGGGAGCTGTGTTTCGGTGCATTACACAGCTAGAGTCTGAGTGTGAACGCATGTGGCCTTTGTTGTCTTTTCCTAGCGCTACCACGCGCGCGTGCGTGGGGAAGGGGGTGTCATTTTATGTGTGGCGGGGTGGCGAAGGGAATGAATAAAGGCAGCAAGCATGAATTATGTACATGTGTATATATGCATATATCTATGTACATATATGTATACGTTGAAATGTATAGGTATGTATATGTGCGTGTGCGGACGTGTATGTATAAACATGTGTATGTGGGTGGGTTGGGCCATTCGTTGTTTCCTTGCGCTACCTCGCTAACGCGGAAGACAGCGAAAAAAAAAAAAAAAAAAAAAAAAAAAAAATATATATATATATATATATATATATATATATATATATATATATATATATATATATATAACTGGGTAGAGGAAAAAGAATCCTACCACCGTATTTCATGGGTGTCACAGAAGGCAACTTAAGAGGAGCGGAGCTTGAGGCTGGTTACGGCCCCTTCACCTCTTGGTAATACAATTTCTAAAAGAAGGAACCAAGCGCGGAGTGCTCATCCTCCTCGCAGGCTCAGGCTGGGATGTCTAAATATGCGTGGATATACCAAGATGAGAAGACTGGAAAGACAGGTAGTATACTTGAGGAAAGCAACCTGGATGTTCTGTCTCTGATCTTAATAAAGCTCAAGGGTGAAGGTGAAGAATGTTTTGGGAGTGTCCTAGAGGTGAAATTAGGGGTTGATGTAAAGGTAAAAGCTAAGGAAGGGGTAGCGATCCTGATCAAGCAGGAATTGTCGGAGCGTGTGAAGTGTAGGGAAGTGAACTCCAGCCTGATTTCGTGTAAAAATCTAAGTGGGTTGCGAAGGAGGGTGATGACAGGCAAATGTTTTCAGAGCAGCTGAGCGAGTGTGTCAGCAGTTTTGATGCTAGAGATCGAGTATTGGTGATGATTGATTTGAGAGAGAGAGAGAGAGAGAGAGAGAGAGAGAGAGAGAGAGAGAGAGAGAGAGAGAGAGAGAGAGAGAGAGAGAGAGAGAGAGAGAGAGAGAGTAATGCGGCAAATGATGTTATAATTGGGCGATATGAGGTATTCAGTTGGGTAAATCGTTATGGTGAACAGCTTGTGGAGTTGTGTGTTGAAAAAAGATTAGTGATTAGGAATAACTGGTTTAAAAGGAGGGACATACGTAAGTATACGTGGGTGGGTAGGAAGGAAAACGTCTGAGGGCATTTCTGGATTACATATTAATTGACAGGCGTGAAAGGGAGACACTTCGATATGAATGTGTTTAGAAAGGCACCCAATAGTATATCTGACCATTACCTGGTGGAGGAAAGGGTGAGGATATATAGGGGATTAATGGGACAGAGGAAACAATGTGAGTGAGAAAAGGGGTGTGAAAGTGATCGTGGAAAAAAGACGCGTGAGAAGAAGTACCAGGAGGTATTGGATGTACAATGACAGAAGGTGAGAGTAAACGAAACAATGGGAGTGGAGGAGGAATAATGAGAGATATCAAGGGAAGCAACGCTGGCACGTGAAAGAGAAGTGTGTGGCATGCGGGTGGGAGGTGGGCATGCGGGTGGGAGTGGGCAGGCGAGAAAGGGTAGTGAGTGATGAGATGACGAAGCAAAGTTGCTAGTGAAAAGGAAAAGAGAGGTATATGGGCTGCACTTACAGGAAGGGAACGCAAATGAATGGAAGATGTGAAAGAAAAAGGCGGCAAAAGGTCAAGAGGAAGGCACAGGAGTAGAAAGAAGGGCAAACAAGAGCTGAGGTAAGCGATTATCAGTAAACCTCTGGGAGAATAAGATGTTTCCACATGCCACACACTTCTCTTCCACATGCCAGCACTGCTTCCCTGAATATCTCACATTCCTCCTCCACTCCAAATGCTTCGTTTACAGTCACCTTTTGCCATTCAATACCTAATCTCTCCTGGCATTTCTTTACACACGTCTCTTTTCCATGCTCAATTACTCTTACCAGTCCCTTCTCATTTATACTGTTTCCTCTTTTCTGAAAACCCCCTAACCTTCACCCTCGCCTCAGACATCCCACCAGATGCCCTTCTCAGCACGTTCACATTCAAGAGTCTCTCTTTCGCACGCCCATTAGTTAGTATGTAATCCAATAACTCTCTTAACATCCTTCCTACTCACTCACGTTTGCTTATGTATGCCCTTCGTTTTAAACCAGGTATTCATTCTCACCAGTTCTTTACGAGAACATTGCTGCACAAGCTGTTCACCATTGCTATTCACCTTCCTGAGTACCCCATGATTCCAAATTATGCCCTAAACTGTTATGTTACTCACTCTCTCATTTAAATCACCATCACTATCATCCGATGTCTAGCGACACAACTGCTGACGAACTCACTCAGCTGCTCCCAAAACACAGACCCCACAGACCTTTCCATAGTTTTCCACGGCCGCTTTATATGCTCTGGTTCACTCCACTGACAGCACTTCGACCCCTGTATACAACATCGTTCCAGTTCACTCTATCCTGTGCACGCCTTTAACCCTCCTGCACGTTCAGGCCCAAGTCATTCAAGATATTTTTCAATCCATCCTTTCATGTCCAATTTGGTCTCTCCCTTCTTTCACCCTCCACATTTGACACATCTTCTCTGTCAACCATCCCTCACTCACTGTCTCCATATGTCGAAACCATTTCAGCAAATCTTCTTTAGCCTTCTCAACCACACTATTCTTACTACCTAACCTCTCTCTAACCTTGGTATGACTTACTCGATCAAACCACCTCACACCGCATATTGTTTTCAAACACATCCACCCTCCTCCGCACATCCTCATCTATTGGCCATGCCTCGCATTCATACAACATCGATGGAGCTACTATACCAAATAATCGTTTTTGCCTTCCCAGGTAACGAACTCTTTTTCCACATACTTCATTATGTTCCCAGAGCCTTCGGCCCCTTACCTACCCTATGACTCACTATTCGGCCCCTTACCTACCCTATGACTCACTATTCGGCCCCTTACCTACCCTATGACTTACTATTCGGCCCCTTACCTACCCTATGACTCACTATTCGGCCCCTTACCTACCCTATGACTCACTATAAATTCCATGATTCTATTCGCTGACATATCCACTCCTAGCTATCTAAAGCACTTCATTTCTTCCAAATATTTTTTCCCTTCAAACTCACATCCAAACTAAACTGTTCCTCTTCCCTGCTAAACTTAATAATTTTGCTTTTGTTCACATTCACCCTCAACTTCCTCCTTTCACACACTCTTCCAAATTCAGTCACCAACTTCTGCAACTTCACACTCGAATGTGCCACAAGTGCTGCATCATCAGCAAACAACAACTGACTCCCCACAATACCTCATCTCTTTCAGACTGCATACTCGTCCCTTTCTCCAAGACTATTGCATTTATCTCCCTTACCACCCCATCCATCAACAAATCATACAACCATGGTAACATCACATACACCTGCCGCAGACCTGAAGACCCTCACTCTCCTCTCCTCCTACTCGTACACACGCCTTACATCCTCTATAAAGAAAAGAAAAAACTTCTCACTGCTTCTAGCAGCTTTCTTCCTACATCAAATATTCGTAAGACCTTCCACCAATCCACAGGCACCAAACAATGATCCAACAAGCACTGAAAGTCCTAACAAACCAATCAACCACACAGTCATCCCCTGTCTTAAGAAATTTAACTGCAATACCATCCACTCCTGCAGCCTTGCACTTTTCATCTTAAGTAAGGCTTTCACCACCTTTTCTTCCTTCAAACCACTTTTCACGACACTACCACTTAGCATACCATCCCGACCCAAACACCCTGCACCTGCCACCCTATCATTAAACACACTCAACAAACCTTCAAAATATTCTCTCCATCTCCTTTCATGTCATCACTACCTGTTATCACTTCCCCATTTCCCCCTTTAACTGAAGTTCCCATTTGTCCTCTTGTTTTTCTCATACTAATAACCTCTTCCCAAAACATCTTATTCTCCCTAAAGTTTACTGATAATCGCTCACTTTGACTCTCATTTGCCCTCTTTTTCAACCCCTACACCTTCTTCTTGGCCTCTTGTCGCTTTTTCTTGTACATCCCCTATCATTCTCTCTCCTTCCCTGTAAGTACCGCCCAAACGCCTCTCTTTTCTCTCCCAATGGCTACTTTACTTCATCCTACCACTCACCAACCTTCCTCACCTACACACCTACCACCTTCCGCATGTCTTGCACATGCCATCACTGCTTCCCTTAATACCTCCCATTCCTCTCCCATTGCCCTTGCTTCGTTTACTCTGACCTTTTACCACTGTCCACCCAATCTCTCCTGGTATTTCTTCACACGTTTCCAGGCTCCCTTACTTTCACCATCATCTTCTCACTCGTATCGTTTCCTCTTTTCCGAAAACTCTTACAAATATTCACCCTAGCCTCAGGCAATCCACACATTCACAACCTAAGGTTTCTCTTTTGCCCGCCGATCATCTTTCCTGTTCACCCACGTGTACTTATTATGTCCCTCGTCCTAATCCAGGCATTCTCAATCACCAGTCCTTTTGCAGCACACAACTCCACAAGCTATACATCATTTCTATTCATCTCACCAAAACCCCATGTCCCCTAGTTATACCCTCAACTGTATCATTATATATATATATATATATATATATATATATATATATATATATATATATATATATATATATATATATATATCCACTGTTTCCTGGGTTAGAGAGGTAGCGCCATGAACAGATGAAGACACTGCATTTGCCCATACCCATTCTCTAGCTATCCACATCCAGGCCCCACAGACCTTTCCATGGTTTCACCTGGCCTATTCACATGCCTTGGTTCAGTCCATTGACGGAACGGTGCTCTCTGTACCATAGATACGTTGAAGCATAAACTTGGTCAATATTTCGCTTCAGTTCCAAGAGCTACACGATAAGTTTACATATACAAGTCTTCCTCTTAAAAAAAAAAATTCTGTATGTCTTTCTGTTCCTACCACAGTGATCCATACGTTTCTTTTCTACCACTATCACAAATAGCCTCTCTAAGACTCAATGGTCTGTTGCTGTTTGAATTCCGTTGTATAACAAACCGTTCTGATTCACTCGATCCCGTGCACACCTTGCACCTTCATGGTGGAAGAGCCAGTCGTGCCACAAGGGGTCACCAGGGATGGTGGTCCAGACACTCGTTCCATAGGAGACCCTCAGGAACACTGGACCCAGCCAGTCGTCCCACATGGGGTCACCCTGGACGGTGGTCCGGCTCGTAGTGCCACATGAGGTCACCCTGGACGGTGGTCCGGCTCGTAGTGCCACATGGGGTCACCAGGCAGGGAGGGGGATCAAGTCAGTCGTGATACATGGGATCACCAGAGACAATGCTCGAGCGAAAATACTTTTCATCACATGCTGAACGCAAATCCATCACCATAAACTCCACCGGCCTACTTGAAATAGAAAAAGTATTTTTACAGACGACTGCCAGGAGATGAATGAGGCTCTAGATGGGTAATATGAACCGGTAATGAGTGAGCGAAAAACTACATTAAATAAATATAACCCTACAGACTTCTTCCTGAACAGTAATTCCCCCAAGTGTACACATACCAGATATCACCACATCAACACAAGACTTCGAGAGAGCCATTTGAGAGCATGACCATGCACTCAGCCCCCAGGCCCGACTCACTCATGGAACTCAGTCTGAATAAAGAGATGCAAAACACCCTCAACACGTACGCTAAAATGTCCTCTGGAAGTGGGATCAAAGAAGTCCCCAAAACTATCGACCAACAGCATTAACATCTCACATCATTCAAATCATCGAAAGATTCGTAAGAGGAGATCAATGTACATAATCCAGGACAACATGGTTTCAGGGAGGGAAGATCTTGCCTCTCCTAGTCGCTTGACCACTATGATGAGATGGCTGAACTCCTGGAAAACAAAGAAAATGCTGAGGTGATTTACAAAGACTTTGCAAAAACATCTGACAAGTGTGACCAGGTCGTCACAGAAGATAAAATGCGAAAGATGGAAATCATCGGAAAAATTAGGAGATGGATATACGACATTTTTACATCAACAGATTACAACTGTTAATTCCCTCCAAGGAAATGTACTTACTTGCACCCTTCCTGTTCCTCATTCTTATATTTGGCATTGATGCGAACACGAGCCACAGTTTCACTCCATCCTTTATATATGATATGATAAAATATATGATGATCACATAAATGAAGGTGAGGAAAGGCTACAAAAAGACATAAACGAAGTCTTCTTCTGGGCAAAAAAAGAACAACATCCTTTTCAATGGAAATAAGTCTCAACTCTTCCGAAATAGGAAAAATGAAGAAATAAAAAACAACACAGAATATCGGACAGACCTCGGATTAATTATGTCTAACGACCTAACCTTCAGAGAATACAAGAACGACAATTGCCTCATGCAGACGAATGGAAGGGTGGATCCTGCGGAACTTCGAGACAAGGGAAGACACATCAACAGTGATATCATTCAAAGCGTAAATTCTTTCACAAACTGAATATCATTGCGTTCGAACATCACCCTACAAGGCAGGACGAAATTTCCGAATTAGATATTGATCAGAGATCTTTCACAGCCCGTATGAACGTGGTAAAGGAACTAAATTACTGGGATCCGCTAAGGCTATACTCCCTGGAGCGCAGACTTGAGAGGTATATCACCATCGATATATGGAAAATCATATAAGGTATGGTTCCCAATAACATCCCTCTGGCATGACAGAATGGAAGAAATTGTAGAATGTAAAATACTACCGCTGAAATCCAAAGGTGCGATATGGACAAAGGGAGAGAACACCTGAAACACCCTGGCCCAAGACTCTTCAACACGATGCCAGCCACCATCAGAAAGAGCAAGAAGTTTAAGAGTGCACTGGACCAGTACCTATAACGTGTACCAGACCAGCCTGGCTGTGGGGGGGCTATGTGAGCCTGAAGGCTGAGGCGGCCTATAGCTTGGTCGACCGACGACCAAATCCAACAGCTTCGGCCTAACCCTGGTTGTAGGAGTGAAGACCCCGAAGACTTAACCAGGTGTTACCAGGTCAAGCCAGTCAGTCGTCCTACATGAGGCCACCAGAGACGGTGGTCCAGCCACCCGTCCCACAATAGGTCAGTAGGGATTCTGGTCCAGCCAGCCCGTCGTGCTGCATTAGGTCACCAGGAATAGTGGCCCAGCCAATGGTCCTACGAGAGGTCACCAGGGACGGTGGTACAGCCACTTGTCTATATGGGGTCACCAGGGATGGCGGTCCAGCCCATCTTCCTATATGGGGTCACCAGGGACGGTGGTACAGCCAGTCTTCCCACACAGGGTCACTAGGGACGGTGACAAGGTCACCACACCGCCCTGGTCGACAACAAGTAACGCGTGGAAAGTTCCAGAGTCCGCCACGAGACCAGCCAGTGGGCTGCTCATACTGCAGTCACAACCCGGAAGATGTGAGGTGACTCTGAATACAAACGTTAAATCTGAAGATGAAAGAAAATGTGAAACAACACAGATGACTCGATCATTCAGATCGGAGCAAACAAATGCATCACATGTGGCGCTGCAACACGTCAATTACGACGCACCTCACTGCTGGAGCCAACCTCGCTCCACGAACTCAGTCACTCTTGAGTTTCCCCAACGAAAACCAACCGTCCCATAACACCCCAGATGCCTGAATGAGAAAATTAAGACACCCTATTATCACATTGGCTTCCTCAACCTTCCTCACCATCCCTTCTCTCAGACGTCAAGCAGAGGCCAGCAGACACGAACTAACCCTGCTTAGTATACAATATTTCATTAAATATTAAGACTGGACATCAAGAACTGTGATTTTCTTTTTTTTTATTTTTTATTTTTTTTTGGGGGGGGACTAAAAGAGCAGAAACCAGACGAATCGTGATGGTGGCCGAAGGATGTGAAGGTTACCGCGGCACTCAGGGACCTCACCACGACTACAAATCAACAGTATTCTGCATTGAACTTTCTGCAGTGACGGGACGAGGTAATCCAGTCTCAGTGAATCTACCGACGAAAGAATTCGCCCGATGACTGGTGGTGGAAGTGGAGGGAAAAAAGCGCTTGTTGGAGAGAAGGTCGTACGTCGAGCCTCAGGACATCATGTGCATGACATCTAATGAGGACGGTCGCACCTGTTCTCTTGGCTTGTGAGGAAGTCTGACATCGTAGTGCTTCATAAATGCTTGATGTCAGAAATCTAAACAAATGCAGGTAGTCTGCGTTCCCCTCTGGCGCAGGTGAATGCAGTCCATCGGGTTCCTCAAGCCACTAGTGTAAGAAAGGGAAGGCAGAAATCATCAGCACGGCTGAAGGCGTAACCAAACACTGTAACGTAACTCTACAAACTATCTAATGTTAATCTAAAACAATAGGATAGATAATGTCTCTTGATTAATTTCAAGCTGATGAGATGTTTATACCAAGTGTTATATTTTCATACAACTTCGTGCCAGTGGTCCAAAATCATCTCTAAAAACTGACTTTTCAACAGTAATATGATTGGATACTTAACATTTTCAGTCATGTTACGTGGTATGACAGAGAAAGAATCTTAAATTTTTCTATAAGAAAAATCTCCCCAAGTAGACAGCGAGAAAACATACGGGTGAGAGGTGCAGGGGAGGCAGTCTGCCGGAGTATGACACAACACACAATGTTTGACACGAACTAGAGGCAGCTGAGGGGATGTCTGATCACTATCTTAAAGAAACGAAGGTAAAGATGTATAGAGGTTTTCGAAAAATAGATGACAATATCGAGGAGAAGAGAGTGGTGAGAGCAAGTGAGCTTCGAAAGGAGACTTGTTTGAAGAAATACCAGCAGAGATTGAGTGTAGAATGGCCAAAGGCGAGAGCAAATGTTGTTAGGGGAATGGGTGAGGAATGGAACGTATCTAGGGAAGCAGTGATGGCATATGCAATAGATGCATGTGGCGTGCGTAAGGTGAGATGGACGGATTAAAAAGGGTGGTGAGTAGTGGGATGAAGAAGTAAAGGTGTTCGTGAAACAGAAAATGGAGGCGTTTAGGCCGTGTTTACAAGAATGGAGTGCAAATGATTGGGAGATGTATAAGAGAAACCGGCAGGAGGTCAACAGGAAGGTGCAGAGGTTAAAAAAGAGGGCAAGTGAGAATTGAGGTGAGAAAGTATCATTAAACTTTAAAAAGAATAAAATGATGTTTGAAAGGAGGTAAATAATGTGCAAAAGACAAGACAACGAATGGGGATGAAGGTAGGGATGAAGTGAGGAGGAGATGGAGTGAATATTTTGAAGGATTAATAAATGTGTTTGATGACAGAGTGGCAGATGTAGGGTGTTTAGGTCGTGGTGGTATGCGAAGTGAGAGTCACAGAGAGTGGTTTGGAGAAAAGAGAAGAGGTAGTGAAAGCCTTGCGGAAGATGAAATCCGGCAAGGCGGTGGGATTGGATGGTATTGCTGTTGAATTTATTAAGAAAGGGGGTGAGTGTTGTTGATTTGGTTGGTAAGGACATTTAAGGTAAGTATGGATCATGGTGAAGTGCCTGAGGATTGAAGGAATGCATGTGTAGTGCCACTGAATAAAGGCAAAGGGGATAAAGGTGTGTTCAAACAACAGAGGCATAAGTTTGTTGAGTATACCTAGAAAATTGTATGGGAGGGTTTTGATTGAGTGAAGACATGTGCAGTGCATCAGACTGGGGAGGAGCAGTGTGGTTCCAGAAGTGGTAGATGTGTGGATCAGGTGTTAGCTTTCAAGAATGTGTGAGAAATACTTAGAAAAAAAAGATGGATCTGTATGTGGCATTTATGGATCTGGAGAAGGCATATGAAGGGGTTGATAGAGATGCTTTATGGAAGGTCTTACGAATATATGGTGTGGGAGCTATTCTTTACAGTATTGCTGTCTTCAGCAACAACAACACTATAAAAATATATCTTAATCAGGAACTCACCAGAAACTTCTACAGGCTGCGTTTATAGAGTACCATTTAAAAACTGTTATAAGCTTTATGTTGGGCAGACTGGTAAGGATCTTTCAGTTAGACTTAAGCAACATAAATATAGTAAACGAACAGGACAAGAATCAAGTGCCCTGTTTAATCATGTCAAAAATTATGATCATTGTACTGACTGGAGTAATGCCATCTCAGTTACTAACTCTAACACTTGTACCACGAGAAATATCATTGAATCTTCTATCATTAAATACACAAAGAACTATACAATAATATTAGTGAAGGTCTGTACAAACTGAAAAGCTTTATTGTTGATGAAATTTGTAAACAGTTCCCTTTCTTGTCCACATGATAAATATGATACGCATGTTGCCAGACTTGAACGAACCCGTCCTCCAATTGGGTTATCACTTGTTTACCAGATGGCATCCTGGCTACGTCTCTTCATTGTATATCAACTGACTTTTATATTTCTTTCCCCTGATGATGTTATCATTACACGAAAGTGCACTTGGGAACTTATCGTGTTTCATTTCCCTTTGGTAAAGACGGAATATATATATATATATATATATATATATATATATATATATATATATATATATATATATATATATATATATATATATATATATATGTATATATATATATATATATATATATATATATATATATATATATATATATATATATATATATATATATATATTCGTTCATCATTGGTGTCGCCGGACTCTGCCTGCTCATAGTTACACTGCCAATCTTCGGACTATCTTCGGATAGTCTGCATTACTGGACTGGAAGTACTGTCTCGTCTCTTCAAAGGAGTCTACTTTTCCTTGCTACTGTAAGTAGGGCAGCCTTGGACTGCAGGAGCCTTTAGAGAGGTCCTGGGTATTATGGAAACTGTCCCTGTGGTAATATTAAATAAACTTTCATAAGTCGAGCCGTCTGTAGGCGTGCGTTCTGCCAGACCGTTTCTTAAATTTCCATGGGACATGTCACCTTTGACACATGGTATACCTTGGGTGAGAGCTGCTGGTGTGGGAACAGCTTGCAGTGATGGTGTGTCGCCCTGTGCAGTGTGCAGACAGGACAGGCATGTTCCCAAGTGGGCGAACACCGTCTCTGTACAGTTGAGTCAAGGCTAGGTTCTCGTGAGCGAGTGAAGGTCCTTTTATCAACCCTACTTCTCTCTTAGTTTTGCTGCTTTTTTTTCCCCCCCACTCATTTCGCATTCGTTATGGTCAGTTCTGTATCACCATCAGGAAGTCTCGCTTCATTCTCAGTCTATGAAATGTGCCTTAACACGACTCTTGTCTTAACCATATGTTTGTCTTCACACGGTGTCTGTCTTAACACGGTGTCTTTCTGAACACGGTGTTTGCTTTAACACTTTGTCTTCACACGATGTTTGTATTATGACGGTATCTACAATACCTACGTCTTGGTACTATTGGCGTAATTCATCGTAAGTCGCCCCTCGTAGTGAGTATTGTGAGTGGTGGTGGCGCAGGTGAGGACATCTGCAAGGCCTACCACTGCCGTGCTAATCTGGGGTATGGTCAAAGAACAGGAATGCGCTGCATGTGATTACATCAAGCGTGTGGCTTACCGAGAGCCAGACGCTGGCTGGAGGGTAGCCACATTTGAGGCTGTAGCTCGTCGTCTGAGCCTCATTATTCTTTATCTGCTGAAGATGGATATCACCAGATATTCGCCCAGATCGTTCTCAGACTGACCGACCAGACCAGTCGCCGTGCGTGGTATGTTGCCAGAGGCATAGGAGGGTGTGGTTCGCTCGTTTATCCACTCGGCCACCGGACCCGGACTCCAGTATGACTGCCGGACATGGGCTCCGGCATGAAGCCATCGTCTGGCACACAAGGCTCTTGCTACATTCACCATGAGAACAATTCACATATCTTCACAGATTTGTATATAGTAATGTTGTGTGTGTGTGTACCATATGGACGGGTGGCGTGGACCAGCATCACACCTCACACAACACCACACAAAGTACGCGACTCTCAACTCACACACACGCACTCCTCACTCTCGGCATCTCACTCACACTCTCATCTCACTCTCTCTCTCGTCACGTCTCACTCACTCACCCCTCACTCTCTCCTGTTACCTTACCCACACTCACACCTCACTCCCGTCACCTCACCCACACTCACCCCTCACTCTCTCCCGTCACCTCACCCACACTCACACTTCACTCTCTCCCGTCACTTCTCGCAAACTCACCCCTCACTCTCTCCTGTCACCTTACCCAAACACTCTCACTCTCTCTCGTCACCTCACCCACCACACACTCACCCCGCACTCTCTATTTACGTCACCTACTCAACTATCGCTATCTCCCATCACCTCACACACACACTCTTTCCCATCCTGCTCATACTTCATGGTGTTCCTTCTCACATTTCTTCCCGCCATCCAATGACCCGGAGGGAATAGTGGGAGGGGAGGTGCCTACAGTCTTGCTATTCTGTCGCTATCACATACAATATCATGAGCTCAGGACCCAGCTACAGCAGATAGCCTCAACACTAACTATTAAGCCTCCTATTATTTGTCTATCCTATATATTCCCTCCACTCACACACTCCCTCATACTCCCTCTTCACCTTTCTCACTACCTCAATCCTTCCCTTTCACTTACACACTCCCTCCTTTCACCTCACTCCCCCTCTTCGTTCCTCTCCTATCATCTTGCAGACGTACACTCCCAGTCATACCACATCATCATCTCTGTGGCACTCGAGTCATCCCCCCTGGTTATGCTCAACTTCTTATACCAGCGACTTCCTCTCTCCCGTCTCTCTGACATGGCCATGCAATGTCAGTAAGTCCTGTCTTCAGTTTTACTTTATTCTTAAACATCCACGTGTGTGACCAGTACTATCCCCAGCCCTACCTGCCAGCGTCCTTGAACAACCTGACCAGCTCTAACACTTCAGGTTTAATCCTGGCAACAATCCCTGCCTCCTGCACTGAGTCTCTTTACAATGCATCTGGTAACGTACGGAGTCACCACCTCCAAGTCCTACACTGACCTGCCTTCCTCAAATCTCACCCACACTTTAGATCAACACTTTACTTTCCAGCTCCATTTCTCACGTTTCTTCTTAACTCTCATGGTGTGTCGTCTCTTAGTTATACCTTCAACTGGTCACGTCCCTCCAACAGCCCCCTGACCTGCGGCCCCCCCACCCGAGTTCCTCCTGACCTTCCCCAGTGTTGACCAGTCAAGACCTGGGAAGCCTCGCTCCGCACAGTGACAACACACCTGGCTCGCCCCAACCCTGACCATCAAGATATCAAGGCTGGAGGGAACTTTTCCCTATCCTCAGCGTGTCTCTCTGTCCACGCCACACACACAAACACAATACGCCGCACACACCAGTAAACGCTGTAGTAATCTTTCCCCAGATCCATAATGCTGTGAACACATTTGTTTGTGCCATATTTTCCCAGATGTGTCTTACAGTTGATAGCACATTCACAACATTCTACCATGACGCCACGTTAAATGCCACGTATGATGCTGCTGCTTCCTGGAGTTACCCGCGCCACACACGTTCCATCCTACCTTAGGCAGAGCAACGCGCTCGACTTGAGTTTACTTCGACATTTCTCCGCCTGTCCACAGCTTCACCAAGTACATGGTTTACACAGTCTTCACCAGAGGACGGTAAACTAGATAGGTTTACATTCATTACGTAATAAAACAAATCTTTTAACGTAAACCTCGAGTGCTTAAAATAACGTTCTCAAGAAAAATTTCCTTTTCTCCCTGCCTGCCTCTGGTACGTGAACGGCTGAAAATACAAAGTCATCACGACTGTGTTAGAAAAATACAGAAACTTTTATTAATACGAAACCAGAGAAATGTTCTCAATGTTATACACTCAGTCCTCCACCCCCGGTCACGCTCGGTCCCTCCACCCCTAGTGACGCTCGGTCCTTCCACCGTCGGTGACGCTCGCTCCTCCACCACCGATCACGCTTGGTCCTCCAACGCCGATGACGCTCGGCCCTCCACCGCCGATGACGCTCAGCCCCTCCACTGCCGGTGACGCTCGGTCCCTCCATCCCTAGTCACGCTCGGCCCCTCCACTGCCGGTAACGCTCGGCCCTCCACCGCCGGTAACGCTCGGTCCTCCACCGCCGGTAACGCTCGGCCCTCCATCCCTGGTCACGGTCGGCCCTCCACCACCGGTCACGTCACCCAACATGAACGGTCAGGAAGAACTGATGACATTAACCAATGCTAACCTGGAATGTGTGTGTTGTAGTGTGAGTGGAACATACACCCGTCCCTTAGTGTGAGACAGGAACAGGCCCACCTGTCTCTCTGCGTGAGACGGGTTCAGGTACACCCGTCCCTAAATCTGAGACAGAATATGTGCGTCTGTCCTTCAGCCGGTAACACAATGCACCGTCGCTTTCTGCCTCTGATGGGATTATGCAAAAAGAAAACATGAATACATACGTAAATGTCCTGCTTTATACCAACGCCTTATGAAAGGTCATACGTAACTATAACTGTATTATGCCTTTTAAATGTTAGGTGTCGTTCTCTGAACAGAAATTAGCCTAATGACGTACCCACTTAAGCCTGCATCACCTCCATAATGCTCAGACACACCAAAGCCAGGTATTTAAGGATTCCCGCGAAGATCCCGCCACCCATACATCACAGTCCATCGGAGTTTGCCAGTGATCGAACAATGTGGGGGTCTGTAAAATCACATTATGTTCACGATCGTTTCCAGTAGAATATCTAATACAGAAATAGCTCTTAGCGATCAGAATGAGATGGAAAACATTCCAATCACACATGAGAAGCTACGAGGTCCACTCCCTCCTCCAAGGCCCAGGGCCACTATACCCGAGAATGATGGTGTCACTGATGATGTGATCCGACTTACTTTAAATGTCAAGTCTCCTACTACTCGCCCTCTCGATCTCTTCAGCGTGATCCTTCAGCAAGAAAGCCTTCCTCAAGCCCTGGGAAACCAGCCCCATTATACTGTACTTATACCCGAACATAATTCTGATGTTTCAATCTATTTCTCTCACGTCCTGCTTTTGTAAGATACAAGGGCGCATCATCTTCATTGGTCTCATGGATCTCATCTGTCCTCAGCTATCAATGTATTTAGGCTTCCTTCCAGGTAGGGCCATACACCATTACTTTGCCAAGTATTCATTCATCAACAAGAGAACACATGAACAGCTTCCGTAGATAACCCCGCAAAGAGGCAAATCATCTTAGGACAAATCTCAAAATATGAGGTGAGGGGTCACCTATTCAGCTGGATCAGAGGGTAGCTGTCTCAGACCGCCTCTCAAAGATCCTATTCAAAGGAGCCGTCTGTAACTTATCTCCTTTTGTCCTAAGAACCCCACAAGGAGGGGGTCCTCAGCCCCCAACACTACTCATTGTTCTCGCCAGCCATGAACTTGATCATGTACTGTGTAATGCTGATGACATCTGTCCGAGCGCCTCTTCGCACGAAGAACCTCAAGTTCTTCTTGACCACTTCGCACATTCCACCAATCACCGTCAAAACAAAAGACCTAATAAGAATTCCTCCTTCGTGCTTCTCAATGCTGTAACTGAAACAAGTCCTTTACCCACTTAAATAGCCACCAACATTGGTTCCCTCAGTGACCGACACACCTGTGTATCTGGCCTGGAAACCAGGCTCCTTGGTCGTCTACAACCTGTCCGCGCTCGTGTCCTCTCGATCTATCCATGTTTATCTTGCCAGCAGATAACTAACCGCAGTTCACCCGAAACTTCTTCGTTCCCCTTGACGTTGTACAAAACAAAGCTATGAGACTAATCCAAGGCTGTCCTATGTCGACGAGGGTAATAAATATGAGGGCTCAGCTTGCCCCTCCCACAATTCCTGACTTTATCAAAGGCTTTAATGCCAAATGTCTCAGCAAAATTACATTCTTTCACAAATTTGCACAACATCTTAATTAAGTTATTAAAGACCCCACCTCCCTGTAATTTGCTCGACCTTAGCCGATTCCACCTAGCGCCGCTACTGCAGGTGATTCCAACTACGGCCACTACTGCAGGTGATTCCAACCATGGCCACTACTGCAGGTGATTCCAACCATGGCCACTACTGCAGGTGATTCCAACTACGGCCACTACTGCAGGTGATTCCAACTACGGCCACTACTGCAGGTGATTCCAACTACGGCCACTACTGCAGGTGATTCCAACTACGGCCACTACTGCAGGTGATTCCAACCATGGCCACTACTGCAGGTAATTCCAACCATGGCCACTACTGCAGGTGATTCCAACCATGGCCACTACTGCAGGTGATTCCAACTACGGCCACTACTGCAGGTGATTCCAACCATGGCCACTACTGCAGGTGATTCCAACTACGGCCACTACTGCAGGTGATTCCAACTACGGCCACTACTGCAGGTGATTCCAACCATGGCCACTACTGCAGGTGATTCCAACTACGGCCACTACTGCAGGTGATTCCAACCATGGCCACTACTGCAGGTGATTCCAACCATGGCCACTACTGCAGGTGATTCCAACCATGGCCACTACTGCAGGTGATTCCAACTACGGCCACTACTGCAGGTGATTCCAACCATGGCCACTACTGCAGGTGATTCTAACTATGGCCACTACTGCAGGTGATTCCAACCATGGCCACTACTGCAGGTGATTCCAACCATGGCCACTACTGCAGGTGATTCTAACTATGGCCACTACTGCAGGTGATTCCAACTACGGCCACTACTGCAGGTGATTCCAACTACGGCCACTACTGCAGGTGATTCCAACCATGGCCACTACTGCAGGTGATTCCAACCATGGCCACTACTGCAGGTGATTCTAACTATGGCCACTACTGCAGGTGATTCCAACTACGGCCACTACTGCAGGTGATTCCAACTACGGCCACTACTGCAGGTGATTCCAACCATGGCCACTACTGCAGGTGATTCCAACCATGGCCACTACTGCAGGTGATTCCAACCATGGCCACTACTGCAGGTGATTCCAACTACGGCCACTACTGCAGGTGATTCCAACTATGGCCACTACTGCAGGTGATTCCAACTATGGCCACTACTGCAGGTGATTCCAACTATGGCCACTACTGCAGGTGATTCCAACTATGGCCACTACTGCAGGTGATTCTAACTATGGCCACTAGAGGAAGTAACAGCAACAGATCTCGTACCAGTATTCTTGGAACCTTGACACATTCGACCTCTCCAAACTGATTATGTAAATCGACATCGTAGTCAGCTCGGTCATGATATCCTACAAGGACTGATGTATGAACAACTAGACGATGTGCTCACCATCATGCCTGACAATACATTACTTATGTATACTAATGGATCCTTCAGAGGAAATGGTAAGGCCGGCGCGCTTTTTTGCTGTCTCCAGCAATAATAGCCTTATTCACCCTCAGCAAGACAACTTAGCCGTCGGTCCAGTTCCACCCACCACGAACATGTAGTATTCATATAGCATTGAGATATCTAATTCCAGGCTCATGCAGCAGTCCTCCATGACTTCAAGCCAGACTCTCGCAACACCTCCGGAGGGCGTGACCTGCGTGAAGCTGTGCCTTCCATCACTCACTCTCTGCTTATTGAAACCTATAACCTGTAACATCCAATTCCCACAGATACTTTCCCATGTCGGACATAAACGTCACGACCGAGATTATCTTGCTAAACACGCCTGCTTGCTCCAGGGTATAGTCCACTCCGATCACATCACATCTGCCGGCCAGGACCTCTTGAGAGATGCCGAAAGAGCAGGGAGCAGTAGTATGATGTTTTATGATCATTTTAAGTTCGAGAAACATGAGTATGGAGAGCAGCGATCTGTATTAAATAATGTGATACTGTAAACTACCAGATATGTCAAAGGCACAGTTATATGTAGCCAAGAAAGTCCCAAAATCTAGACCTCAAAGCCTACATGTTCGACAACATTGTTACTAGTTTACGATCACTGAAGTCATTCTGACGATATATCTAAAATGCGCCATGTTCTGAGCTATGGAGATATCTGACGTAATCAATCCCCGTGCAAATACATTCTGTATGTTATATAAGTGGGCCACTATCACTGTTCACAACTGGACACCACACTATCTGAACACTACGTCCTGTTCCAAATGCATGCTGATACTTAGTGTACATGTGTTTTTCTTTGTCTCTAATCGCGAAAATTATATATCTATCTCGGACATTGTAGCACACTGTATAACTCATGATACGTGTTTTCACTCCCCACAATAATGATTGTACTTGAGCTCAAACGACCCGTAATATTCAGCATGTGTGTCTTATGTTAACTTGTTTTGTATTACACAAATGCCACTGATATCATTCCTTCCTCTCACACGGGACAAGGCCCACCCGGGCCCACCTGTCACCCTCCTACGTTGGTGTACTGTACCTAATGCAGTTCGGTTTATACTTGCTTTCACACACATCTGGCCACGTACACTTCACTCATGCTGTCACTGAAAGTCTTTGGCCACACGCACCTCATTATAGACGATCAAGTATCCTATTATCTGACCTTCCCATTTATTCCCCACGTCAGGTCATCATACACGCATGTTGACGGACCCTACTATCGTTTTTTACCCTTGATCTTACACTCGAGTTAGGAAGACTCATCTCCACCACCAAGCCTCAGGAAACCGACCCACTCATACCCAGGTAACAACTTCCTTTTACGTGAAATCACGAGAAACATACAAATTTCATGAGACATGCTAACACTACACGGGCCACAACCTGTCACAGTGTGAGTCATAGCTTGCTACAGTGTGGACCACAGCCTGCTTGCCACAGTGCAGACCAAAGCCTGCCACAGTGTGGACCACAGCCTGCCACAGTGCATACCACAGCCTGCCACGGTGTGGACCACAGCCTGCCACAGTGCGAACTATAGCTTAATACTGTGTGGACCACAACCTGCCACACATGAAATGACAAACCCCTTCCCCCGCATGCGCGCGAGGTAGCACTAGGAAAAGACAACAAAGGCCACATTCGTCCACACTCAGTCTCAAGCTGTCATGTATTATGCACCGAAACCACAGCTCCCTTTCCACATCCAGGCTCCACAAAACTTTCCATGGTTTACCCCAGACGCTTCACATGCCCTGGTTCAATCCACTGACAGCACGTCCACCCCGGTATACCACCTCGTTCCAATTCAATCTATTCCTTGCACGCCTTTCATCCTCCTGCATGTTCAGGTCCCGATCGCTCAAAATCTTTTTCACTCCATCTTTCCACCTCCAATCAGGTCACCCACTTCTCCTCGTTCCCTCCACATCTGACACATATATCCTCGCAACCATATAACATTGTTGGAACCACTATTTCTTCAAGCATACCCATTTTTGCTTTCTGAGATAATGTTCTCGCCTTCCACACATTTTCCAACGCTCCTAGAACTTTCGCACCCCCCCCCCCCCGTGACTCACTTCCATTCGCTGCCAAATCCACTCCTAGAAATCTAAAACACTTCACTTCCTCCAGTTTTTCTCCATTCAAACTTACCTCCCAACTGACTTGTCCCTCAACCCTGCTGTACCTAATAACCTTGCTCTTATTCACATTTACTGTAAGCTGTCTTCTTTCACACACTTTGTAGAAGCTGTATCATCAGTGAACAACAACTGACTCACTTCCCAAGCTCTCTCATCCACAACAGACTGCATACTTGCCCCTCTCTCCAAAACTCTTGCATTCACCTCCCTAACAACCCCATCCATAAACAAATTAAACAACTATGGAGGCATCACGCACCCCTGCCGCAAACCGACATTCACTGAGAACCAATCACTTTTCCCTCCTCCTACTCGTACACATGCCTTACATCCTCGATAAAAACTTTTTACTGCTTCTAGCAACTTGCCTCCGACACCATATATTCTTAATATATATGCAGAACCTTCACTTCAACGTAAAGAGATAAATGTACAATCACCACTGGAAAAAGAAAATATGAAACTGTTTCTTATTTTCCCTTTCCAGTGGTGATTGTGTGTGTATATATATTCATACATCCTGCCACAATGTGGGCATGGCATGATGCGGGCCACAGCCTACAACAACACTGTGCGGGTCACAGCCTGCCGCACATAGTGTGGACCACAGCATGCCACAATGCGTACCATTAGCTGCCACAGTGTGGACCAAGACCTGCCACAGTGGAGGCCACAGTCTGCCACAGTGTGGGCCACAGCCTGCCACAGTTGGGGCCACAGTCTGCCACAGTGTGGGCCACAGCCTGCCACAGTGGGGGCCACAGTCTGCCACAGCCTGCCACAGTGGGGGCCACAGCCAGCGCAGCACGAATCACCTTCATAAGCCACATCAGGCCAGCCCAGCTGGTGATCATGAGGTACACACACAAAGGTCAAGAGACTTACTGCTCCAGTTCGCCATAAGCGTGATCAAAGCAGACTTGTATAATAAACAAAGTTATAAACACTTGCTGGGTGATGGTTGCATGTCCGCCTTGACCCGCGTCTCCACCAGCTCCTGAGGTATTTTTATTCTCCCGGAGACCAGTCGACAGTTTTTGTGGGTCATGATGAACTTCACTAAGGGAGGAACCTCCAGCGTGTCTCAGTTATGGTATTTCGGCGGGGAGGTCGGCCACTACATCAACCTGAGGTCGTCCTGTTCACTTGGAATACGAACCCTTAAGTTCTGCTTCTGTGAGAACTGCCAGGGCTAATGATAATATACATCTGTCGAGGGGAAGGACCAGTACTGCTTGACAGACACGTGCTACAGGATGATTCTTAGATTCGAACTTTACACAAGGTTTCCTACACTTGGTGGCTCGACAGTGACATGTGTTTCCCAATGTACGTTAGCACGAGAGGCCCCGCCGAGGGTTGATGTGATCTCTCGTTGTCCTTCATGAGCCTGTGGCTCCCGATTACAGAGTCCTGGCGCCCGGCTGCCACCCAGCACCCAAACCTGACGCCCGGCGACCACCCAACACTCACTCCTGACGCCCGGCTACCAACCAACGATCACTCCTGACGTCCATCTACCACCTACCTACTCACTCCTGACGCCCGGCTACCAACCAACGATCACTCCTGACGTCCATCTACCACCTACCTATTCACTCCTGACGCCCGGCTACCAACCAACGATCACTCCTGACGTCCATCTACCACCTACCTATTCACTCCTGACGCCCGGCTACCAACCAACGACCACTCCTGACGTCCATCTACCACCTACCTATTCACTCCTGACGCCCGGCTACCAACCAACGACCACTCCTGACGTCTGCCTAACACCCAACACTCACTCTTGACGCCCGGCTCCCAGCCAACACTCTCTCCTGACGCCAAGCTAACACCCAGCGTTCACTCCTCTGCTCTTGAACTAATCTAGGACAACTCAAAAAGTGCTTACGTTCTCTCCATACATCTGTGTACACTATATCAACACATTACGTATCTCATACCTGCACAGCATCTGATGTGCACGGTTGGCACACATAAACGTACTATAGATAAGAGTAAGGCTATTAGATTTCATGACAAAAATTATCTTATAAGTGAACGACTGGGAGATGAAGTAAGGAGCTAATAATTACCAGTGTCACCGTTACATTCATGACAGAAAATTAAGATCATGGTTCCTGCACTTCTGCTTCCGGCACTTCTAGTTGCAACACTCCTACTTAAAGTACTTCTGGTTCCTGCACTTCTGATTCCATCATCTGTGGTTGCAGCAACTTTGGTTCCAGCAATTCTTGTCGGAGCACTTCTGGTTGGAGCACTTCTGGTTCCAGCACTTCTGGTTGGAGCACTTCTGGTTCCAGCACCTCTGGTTCCAGCACTTCTGGTTGCAGCATCTCTGGTTCCAGCACGTCTGATTCCAGCACTTATGGTTGCAGCATCTCTGCTTCCAGCACCTCTGGTTCCAGGACTTATGGTTGCAGCATCTCTGCTTCCAGCACCTCTGGTTCTAGCACTTCTGGTTGCAGCATCTCTGGTTGCAGCACCTCTTGTTCCAGCACTTCTGGTTGCAGCATCTCTGCTTCCAGCACCACTGGTTCCAGCACTTCTGGTCGCAGCATCTCTGGTTCCAGCACTTCTGGTCGCAGCACTTCTGGTTCCAGCACTTCTGGTACCAGCACCTCTGGTACCAGCACCTCTGGTACCAGCACCTCTGGTTCCAGCACTTCTGGTTGCAGCATCTCTGGTTCCAGCACGTCTGGTTCCAGCACTTCTGGTCGCAGCATCTCTGGTTGCAATACGTCTGGTTCCAGCGCTTCTGGTCGCAGCATCTCTGGTTCCAGCACCTCTGGTTCCTGTACTTCTGGTTCCAGCACTTCTGGTTGCAGCATCTCTGGTTCCAGCACGTCTGGTTCCAGCATTTCTGGTCGCAGCATCTCTGGTTGCAATACGTCTGGTTCCAGCGCTTCTGGTCGCAGCATCTCTGGTTCCAGCACCTCTGGTTCCGGTACTTCTGGTTCCAGCACTTCTGGTTCCAGCACTTCTGGTCGCAGCATCTCTGCTTCCAGTACGTCTGGTTCCAGCACTTCTGGTCGCAGCATCTCTGCTCCCAGCACCTCTGGTTCCAGTACTTCTGGTTCCATCACTCCTGGTTCCAGCACTTCTGGTTCCAGCACTTCTTGTCGCAGCACTTCTACTGCTGATCAGTGATTCCTCCAGCGGTCGTGGACTTGACACCATAAACGCAACAATCATTTATGATTCATAACTTCCCCTGCTGCCCTGGTGAAGTCATGTTATGGTTATGGGCCTGGAAACCGCAAAAGGTTTGTACACTTTTTACTGTCGATAATTTCCCAGGTGTTTCTTCAGTGAAGCGTGACAGTGAACAGTGCCTGAATACCGACAAGAGGCCGCGGGGAATGATAACAAATGGTAGGTATCAGACAGAATGTCATGCGACGAATGAACGATATTTTTCTTGTTAAACAAGCGATAAGACTTAATGAAGAAATCCGGTAGAACGTACCGAATGGATGCGGAAAGAAAGAAAGAATATGGAGATACGATAACCGGTAAAATGAACGATAGCAAACGTCAGACATGCGATCATTCATTACGATATAAATACGTGGAAGACATAGAACAGTGCCCGACAAATGAATGCTAATAGTGAAATTCATATGATGATGTATGACAAATGAACAACAATATATCAACTGACGCGCGACATGCGAAGACAAAACTTCAAAACTATAATGACGTTGTACAAAACTAGCACGACCACAGTAATGTAGGAACACAAACGATATTTCATTATGTGAACCCTAAACCTGACACAAATGTCACGCGGCCAACGTGATATATTAGAGAGTGAGGAGGGGGAAAAAATTATTTGGCGTCGTATCCTTGACCTTTTATCTCTTCCTGACAGAGAGGACCTGTTTTACACAGTTCCCACATTATCGCCTCGTTAAATTGTGTAATCACGTGTATCTGAGGCATCGTCAGGTGGTAGCAGGTGTTGAGGTGGTTATCATTTTAGTGCCTCGTCAGTGGTGGCCAGTCGTGGTCCTACTCGAACTGAACCCGAGCAAAAACAAGATCCTCTGACATTATCTTCTTGCAGTCGACGCCATGAGAGAGAGAGAGAGAGAGAGAGAGAGAGAGAGAGAGAGAGAGAGAGAGAGAGAGAGAGAGAAGGCGGGGGCGCCCACCAACTGAACATGCTGTGACCTGAGGTTTTCCAGATGAGAGATTTCATCAGAAATTGGCCACTTTGGTCCGAAAAATCAAGACAACATAATTCCAGAAGTCCTAATGTCATACGTCTCAAACTAGTCCAATATTTATCTCCTCTGTGGCTGGAGGCCGCCACACCACGACCTCCTGCCTTTACGTAGCCTTGAGCAGCCTAGAAAGCCACTGGTTAACATTTCCATGGGCGGCCTGCCTTCTGAGGGTGCACTGTGGCACAGATGAATATGTCTGCGTTTCATAAGGCACATCTGATGATACACATTTATCACATTTGTCTTCATTTCTCCAACATCAAGGCCTCCGCAGCCTCGGACGGAGGCGCTATCCAATCCATCCATTACAAGAGAAATACCTTCACAGCCTCACATATCCAGGCCTGAAGTTTATATAGTTTTACAAACCTCTGTAAGTCTGATAACTGCTGGAAGAAAAAGTATATATATATATATATATATATATATATATATATATATATATATATATATATATATATATATATATATATATATATATATATAATATCACAGCACTTACAATGTATACAGAAAATAAAAAGTAAAAGTGGTGCTCACAGAAAAAGAGGAACGATGAAAAAAGAACTTGATGGTGACGACGGTAAAGGTCGTAAGCGAGAGCGACCTTGAGTGTGTGTATTGGCGTAACTCTAAATATACATCTGTCCTCACTACAGCTTATAACAACAACAACACTGACTTTCTAACGTCGTCGGAATAAACAGAGAAAGAGATTCCGCCAGGGATTAAAAAAAAACTTGTCTAAAAAGACATTTTTATCCAATGATATGAAAAAAGATAACAGTTCCACATAGTGTTACGGTCTGGCCCATACATTCTTCCTCGGGATCTGATAAAACCGTCGATGTATCGTGGATGGCACGGCCATCACCCTCCACAAGCAACACAGATGAAGTGGGAGAGGGAGCAGGGCGTGGTCACCTTGAGGCGCGGCTCCCGACCTGGCATGGCCGACTCCCACCACCCACAACACACACACCCTCTCGGTAGTGGGCACGGGAAGAGAGAGAGAGAGAGAGAGAGAGAGAGAGAGAGAGAGAGAGAGAGAGAGAGAGAGAGAGAGAGAGAGAGAGAGACTATTATAATCATCACTTTTGCAGTTCGGGTTTTCATGCTATCATCACGTGTGGTGTGCGGTTCTAACTATACATACGTACAGTAAAGTGAGGTTCACAAGCTTAGTATTTCTATCATCTGCCTCACAGTGAGGTATGAAAGTTTCGTCGGAAGTTCGCGCCAGGTCCAGGGTAATAACGTTAGTTGCTTCATGCGTGGCTAAAGGAAGGAGGCAATCTTCATACGACCTGACCAGTCGCCTTCCCTCCTGATCTCGAGGAGTCATCCAGGAGACTGGATGACTTGTTTACCAAAAGGTTCGACATGACCACCAGTCATCTCAGTTTCCACATGTCCCATTTCCTTATCAAACTTATCATGTCTATCCAAAATTTGTCTCTTATAAATAGACATGTTCCAAGTGTTGACCATCAGACATCAGGATCAATGGATCCTGTCTTCTGCGGTCAATTCCAACGACATTTACCTCGTTACCTATAAACATACAAACAGTTCCCTGTGCCCTTGTTCCAGATTTCTGTTTTCATACGACGTCCTCACGTCAACATATGTGACCTAGTCATTATCATTCACCCCTTTAGCATGACAGTAAGACCACTGGGTATGGTGACGTGGTCCTTCGTCTGACCTGGAAGCCTCAGGTTAAAGGCCAGGTCACCACGTCCAAGGATCTTAACGGTCGTCCTCGATGGGTTAACCTCGTAAAATCTATGACGCGGGATAATAATAACTGGAGTATAACATCCTCCTCAACCTGTTCCAGGGCTCTGGGCTTCCCTAACCACCTCAGGGACGCATGACTCACCAGACGCAGTTCAGTGGGTTTCACAGCGAGATGACATGTGAGGCCAAACTGCTTACTGTCTACCCTGTGTTAGGATCTGACCTCAACTGCTGAATTATGAAACAGAAATCACACATCTCAACGGCATGTACAAATGCACGAAAACCTAATGTACTGTCTCTCCACTACAGTTCGTCTTCCTGAGCCACTATAAAGAACAATTTATATCAATCACATCTTGTTTGTTCGCGACGTGTAACTACAGAGTTCTCCCCCCGCCACCTCAGCACGTAGTTCAGGAGGTAAACAAGGAAGTCAATGGAGCAATGTCTACATCGTGTGGCACAGTTTGATGACGACTGGTCTGTCAGGTGGCCCCACCCGATTTTTTTTTTTTTCCGAGTGGGTTGAAACTACCATCATTACCTCTTATTTTCATCCCAGGATAGTTAGTGATAGGTTATGGTCCAGTCAGAAAGGTACGACATTAACCAACAACCAACGTCTTCTGTGTGATCCTGATATATTACCCAACACACTTTAATCTATCCTGTGGAAGTTGTCATCCTTAGGTTAGGTCAGGTCAGGTTGGGTTAGGTTAGGTTGGGTAAGGTTAGGTTAGGTTTGGTTTGGTTTGGTTAGGTTAGGTTTGGTTAGGTCAGATGAGGTTAGGTCAGGTTAGGTTAGGTCAGGTTAGGTTAGGTCAGGTTAAGTTAGGTTAGGTTAGTTTAGGTCAGGTTACGTTAAGTTAGGTTAGTAAAACATCCAGTAAGAGTGCACAAGAGACCCCCACAAGAACAGGTAACGGTACATGTGGTGAGTTTAAAGGCTGAACACCAACTGCTGACGAAGCGACACTGAGGACGGCCTCTCAGTATGATGCCAACGGCTCGTGCCAGTCACAGACCCCGTCGGGGCGAACAACAACACACCACCGACCATCCTGGGTCTTAGAAAAAGACAAGAATGCGGGGACGGTGTTGGACAGACCTGCTACGTGGGTCATCCCATACCACCACATGGATCTTGACCCACGGCCACCTGCAGGCTGCACCAGCCGCCTCTCATCCCGGGGAACTCCCTCCGGCCTGACACTCTCTCACTCTCTCCAGCAATAAAGTTAAGAGCTTCGTGCAAGAAGTGGAGGCTGGGGTTCTCCCGTATCTTTACGAAGAGCCTAACATGTCTTCCCGAATCTGAATATTAAAATAAAAAAGAAAACATTCTCCATTTTTACTTATATCATGTCCCACGTCAACTATATATATATATATATCAAAGATTATGAGAAGCAAGTGTTTTGGGAGCAGCTGAGTGAGTATGTCAACAGTATCAGTGCATGAAACCGGGTTTTACTGATGGGTGATTTAAATGCAACGGTAAGTAATGTGGTCGTTAAGGATATAATTGGCGCGCATGAGGTATACGGTGTTGTGAATGGAAATGGTGAAGATCTTGTGGACCTGTGTGCTGAAAACAGATTGGTCACTGGGAATACCTGGTTCAAAAAGAGGGATATACGCAAGTATAAGTATGCCAAAAGAGATGGTTAACGGGCAATATTAGATCACGTATTAATTGATACGCTTGTAAAAGAGAGATTTGTTAATGTAAATGTGCAGAAAGGGGCAGCTGGTAGGATATTTGTTCACTATCTTGTGGAGGTGATAATTTTTAAAGGTTTTCAAAAAAGAGGAAACAATGTCGGGGAGAAGAGAGTGGTGTGAGCAAGTGAGCTTGGAAAGGAGATTTGTGTGAAAAAATACCATCAGAGATTGAGTTTAGAATGGCAAAAGGTGAGAGCAGAAGAAGTGAGGTGAGTGGGTTAAGAATGGCAGGCATTTAGGGAAGCAGTGATGGCATGTGCAAGAGATGTATATGGCGTGAGAAGGGTAGGAGCTGGGCATATTAGAAAGGGTAATGAAAGGTGGGATGAAGAAGTAAAGTTGATACAGCACTGGTGGCTGATTCGAATAAGAAACTGCAAAAGTTGGTGACTGAGTTTGGAAAAGTGTGTAAAAAGAGAAAGTTGTGAGTAAATGTGAATAAGAGCAAGGTTAATATTAGGTTCAGCAGGGTTGAGGGACAATTTAGTTAGGATGCGAGTCTGAATGGAGAAAAATTGGAGGAAATTCACATTCACACCCCATGTAACCTGTCTCTCTGCCCTGCTAAAACAAATAACCTTGCTTTTTTCACAATTACTTTCACTTTCTTCCCTTCACACATTTTCTCAAACTCGGTCACTAACTTCCGCAGTTTCTCACTTGAATCTGCCACCAAATTGTGTCATCAGCAAACAACAACTGACTCACTTCCTAGGCCCCATTATCCCTTCTGACAGCATACTAGCCCCTTTCTTTAAGACTCTTGCATTTACCTCCTTCACCACCCCATCCATAAACAAATTAAACAACCATGGTGACATCACAAACTCCTGCCGCAGAACAAACTTCACCTGAAACCACTTACTCTCCTCAATTCCTACTCGTTCATACACCTTCACGCTTCTAGTAGCTTTCCTTCCACACGATATACTCGCCAAACTTTCCACAAGGCATCTCTTATCAACCCTATCATATGCTTTGTCCAGATCCTTCAATTCCTTACACAGATCCTCCTGTTTCTCTAACATTTCTCACATATACTCTTCAAAGGAAACATTGAAATCACACATCCACTACCATTCCTGAACCCAATGTTCCTCCCTAAATTGATGCACTGTGCATGCCTTCATCGTCTCAATCACCACTCTCCCATATAACAATGTACCTAGTACACTTAACAAACTTATACCTAAGTAGTTCGAACATTCACCTTTATCCCCCTTAACTTTATACAGAGGCACTATGCATGCATTCTGCCGATCCTCAGCACCTTACCATGATAAATACATACACTGAAAATCCCAACAAACCAATTACCAACACAGTCACCCCTTTTCTTAAAAAATACAACTGCAATACCATCCACTCCAGCAGCCTAGCCGCAAATCATCTGACACGAGGCTTTCACCACATCTTCTCTCTTCGCCAAAACATTCTCGACTCTGACTTCGCTTAACTCGCCGAAACAAACACCCCACAAATGCCACCCTATCATCAAACATAATCAACAGATCACTCATAATACTCCCTCTATGTCCACCTATCTCATTCTTACCTATCAACCATTCTCCATTTGCCCCTCTCACTGATGCTTTCATTTGTTCTCTTTGTTTTTCTCACACTTCTAAAACATCTTATTCTCCATGATATTTTACAGATAATCGCTGCCCCAATTCTCATTTGCTCTCTTTTTCAACCCCTGCACTTTCGTCTTGGGCTCTTGCCGCTTTCTCTTATACATCTCTCAATCATTTCCACTCCTTCCCCGTAGGTACCGCCCATATACCTCTATTTTCACTTTTACTGGCAACTTTACTTCATCCCACCAGTGACTATGCTTTCTCACCTGTCACCTCCCACATACCACATGACACAGATTTCTCTTGCATATATCAATACTGCTTCCATAAATATCTCTCATTCTTTACCCACCCACCTTGCTTCGTACATTCTCACCTTTTGCCATTCTACACAGAATCTCTCGTATTTCTTCACACAAGTCTTTTTCAAGCTTACATACTTTGATCACTCTTTTCTTATTTATTATTTCCTCTTTTCCGAAAAACTCTATAAATCTTCACCCTTACCCCCACCAGGTGAGGAGGTTGCAGTCAAACAGCATCCCTTGTTGCCTGGTTGGGAGGTTACAGTCAATAAAGCGTCCCTGGTAGCCTTGTGGGAAATAGGCTACAATCAGAAAGCGTCCCTGGTAGTGTGGCGGAAAGGCTACAGTCAGTAAGCGTTCCTTGGCAGCCTGGTGGGAAAGCCACAGTCAGTAAGGGTTCTTGGCAGCCTGATTAAAAGGCTACAGTCAGTAAGGGTTCCTGGCAGCCTGGTGGGGAGGTCACAGTAAGGAAGGGTTCCTGGCAGCCTGGTGGGGAGGTCACAGTAAGGAAGGGTTCCTGGTAGCCTGGTGGGGAGGTCACAGTAAGGAAGGGTTCCTGGTAGCCTGGTGGGAAAGCTCCATGACGGTGCCCGACAAATCTATGGCCCCAAGTCCCCCGGCATATCATTGGGTGCTAGGAATCTTCAAATTTCTGTCTGACTCTATTACCAATGAGAGGGAGGACGCTAACAGAAGTAGTACCAACCCGTCCCACGACTTTTCCCTTTGTTCGACCTTCCTCTTTTTCTGTTCACTGTACCAACATTCGCAGTCTCTTAAGTAACCTCTCCTTTACTGAACACCAGCTGTCTAGTACCTCTCCTAACATCTTAGTTCTCACTGAGACACAGTTGTCTAACGATGTTCTCAAAAGTCCCTTTTTCATGTACAACCATAACCTCCACAAACATTCCCGGTATGAAGGTGATGTATGTGCTTCTTCCAACATCATCACACCTGTTGCACGCCTCAAGGACCTCGAGTCCCCAAACTATGATGTTACATGACTCAAGGTCTGGGTTCCTGCTACCACACTTTTCCTTTGTTTAGCCTGCTGCTCTCCTAATTCTACAAATTTTGATCTAAACTCCCGCCATGAGACTGTGACATCCTCTCACTCGCTACCCGGGGATTTCAACGTTCACAATAGGGAATAGTTGAATTACTTCAATACAAATGGCAGAGGGATTGAGGCCCTCATGTTCTCTATTCTCAGTAAATTAGAGCAAATCATCTCCCAACCTACCCATATTCCTGACTGCTGTGACCACTCTCCTAATATTCTGGATTTATTTTTCACCCCTTGTCCATCCCGTTGTAAGTACACAATCTCGCCCTCAGTTCGTTAATCTGATCACACTCTCAGGGATGTATCTATTCTAACGGCATCTCACCCTCCAGCAGCCCCCTCTAAGCGTAAATACTGGCAACGAATTTGACTGGAATATCTTACGTAATTTCTTTTCTGACTTTCCTTGAGTAAATCAGTCTCTTATGTGGTGACGCTTCTGTCTCCGCCAAACACACAGTAGATGTTATTCTTGCGGGAATGGACCTATTCATCCAATCCAAGATTCAGCCGCTCCTGTTCTGAGGCCATTAAGGCAACGGGATCGGGCATATCGGGCTTGAAAAGACTCCCCTTCCTCTGGCGCCCATTCAGCTTTTATCACTGACTGTAATCGCTACAAGCACGTTATCTGTGACACAAAGCGTTCCTTTATCCTAAAGTGCGGTAACCTCTCCTCGTCATCCACCGATGTGTCTCTCTGGTTTTTAGCTAAGGGCATCGCTGATAACTTTTGTCTCTCTACCTTTCCTTCACTTTTCCGTTCTGACGGTACTATAGCTGTCTTTCCCGTACACAAAGCAACTCTCTTTGGTTACCGTTTCTCCTCTAACTCCACCTTGGATGATTCTAACATTCCTTCACCCTCCTACCCGTAATCTCTTTCCGGACCCTCCGAAAAGCGTTTCTTTCTCTGGACACAAGCAAGGCTTATGGTCCTGATGGCATCCATCCCCGTGTAATGAAAGAGTGTGCCTCTAAACTTGCACATGTGCCTGCTCTTCTGTTTCGTTTCTGTTTAAAAACCAAAACTTTTCCTTCTCGTTGGAAGCATATGTGGATACATCCCATCCCTAAGAGGGGTGACCATTCAGACCCCTTTAACTATCGTCCTATCGCTTTGACATCTATCATTTCCAAAGTCTTTGAATCCATCCACATCATATCCTTAAACATCTCGAAAATCACAGTCTTCCCTCAGATCCGTAAAGATAGATTCACTGGTGATGTTTTTACCTGTCTTACTGGTGTGTGGTCATCATCCCTGAAAGATTTTTGGGGAGTCATGTGTAGCTGCCCTTGACGTATCTAAGCCTTTGGATAGGGTGGCATTGGGGTGTCATCTCTACGCTCCCCTCTTCTGGCTTCCCTCCCTCACTTTGCCCCCTCATATCCAGCTTTCTCTCTGGCCGATTTATCTCTGTGGTTGTTGATATATCGGCCTTCCCCCTTTTCTCCATCAACAGCGGTGTCCCTCAAGGTTCTGTCCTGTCTCCTACACTTTTTCTCCTTTTTTCAACGATTTCCTCTCCAAAAATTAATCCAGTGCACTCATACGCTGACAACTCACTGCATTCATCCACATCCTTCAATTCTGCTCCCTCTTCTCCCACTCGCTCTGCATCTCGTCTTGACACAGCTTCCTCAATAAACTCAGACTTGGACAGGATATTTCAGTATAGTATATAAAACTTGTTACGTTTAATGCCTCCACGACTCAGTTTCTACTCTCTCGAAAACTCCTCACAACTCTCGTTTCTTCTTTGACGGTTCTGTAATTCTACCTCTTGACTCAATGAATATACGTGGTATTACTACAACATCCACTCATTCTAGAAAACTCCACAAAACAGGAATAGCTAAGTCTGCCTCCACGAAACTTGCTGTCCTATTTAGATGTCGAAACTTCTTTTCTTCTGAACAGTTGCTCCGTTTATACAAAGGATTGATTCGTCCTTGTATGGAGTACTGCTCTCACATCTGGGGTGGTTCTAGCTCTGCATCCTTACTTGAAAGAGTTGAGTCGAAAGTGGTCCGACTTATAAACTGTCCCAGGCTAACTTCCAGAGTTGACTACCTTGCCTTAAGCTACAGTGTTGGTTCAGTTTCCCTCTTATCTTGGTATTACTTTGGTTTTTGCTCCCAAGAACTGGCTATTTCTGTGCCCACACCACTAGCAAGACCACACAATACTCGGAAAGCTGCTGCGTCACATGATCACTGTGTGGCCATGGGCAGATCAAGGGTGGGCAGTTGTGATACCTGCTTCTTTCCCGACACGTCGAAGCTTTAGAACTCTCTACCTTCTCATGTCTTTCCCAGTGACTATGACCTGTCATATTTCAAAAGACAGATTTTTCCCATCCTCCAAAATTCGTACATACTTTCCCTTGTCTTTTCTTTTTGTTCCTTAATTCTCTCTATACTTCAATTAAGGCCCGGCCTTGACGCGGACTTTTTTCCGTGAATGGAGCCTTCAACACGGACAAAAAAAAGTTTCCCTGTTAGCCTGGTGGGATGGCCACAGTCACTAAGCCTCCCTGGTAGCCTGGTAGGAAGTATACAGTCAGTATGCGTTCCTGGTAACCTGGTGGGAAGGCTACACTTAGTAAGGGTTCCTGGTAACCTGGTGGGAAGGCTACACTTAGTAAGGGTTCCTGGTAGCCTGGTGGGAAGGCTACAGTCAGTAAGGGTTCCTGGCAGCCTGGTGGAAAGGCTACAGTCAGTAAGGGTTCCTGGTAGCTTGGTGGAAAGGCTACAGTCAGTAAGGGTTCCTGGTAGCTTGGTGGGAAGGCTACAGTCAGTAAGGGTTCCTGGCAGCCTTGGTGGAAAGGCTGCAGTTCGTAAGCGTCCCTGGTAGCCTGGTAGGAAGCCTACAGTTAAAGTGCACAGCAGGAGTGGTTTGTCTTCATAGAGATTATGTGTAGAGAAAGACCGTAAGCCCTGAATAGTATTAAGTATTCAGTATGAGAGGTAGCATAAGAAAGAAAAATCATGAGGTTCTAGTACGGGATTAGCTTGGATCATGCCTACTGGCAAGACAAGCGGATCAGATTGTTAAGAAAGTTAATGACTTGGCGTCTAGAAATATGGGTCTGGGTTAAACTCATGGTAAACCAGAGTTGCCTAACTCGAGCACCGGGAGCATTTCCCGTGTGCAACGCTAATAATCAGGAGACCAGGAGAGGTTTAATGTGGAGCAAGAGTCAGGTTAAACCGTGAGTGAGGACGTGAGTGGCAGCGTACAAGGTGCAGTTAGGTCAGCGTTTGTTTGTTTTTCTTCTCCTTTCTGCGGCTTTTTAAAAAGGCCACTGATGGTGTGTGGGCCGTGAGGTGGCCGCTACGGCAACTTCAGACAGGCGTCGGGTGGGGTGTGTGTTTGTGTGTGTGTGTGGGAGGGGGGGGATGTAAGATTTTGAACACTAACGATCATGAGTGGAGTCTTTGGTGAGACGACACCAGGGGATTTCAAACTTAGAACAGCGTACTGTAAGGGGCGACTGTTGGTGCAAGTGTGAGGAGAGGTAGGCGAGTGGTGCCTGCACAGGTCAATCAAACTGAAACAAGGAGCAGGACACAAACTGGGGAGGTGATCAAGACGTATCGGTGGAACGTATTACAAAAGTGTAGTGAAGTAATACACGTCACGAGTCACAAAGCTCAATGAAACATTGACGAATTTGCGAAGCTCAGCTAAAAAGCTCCTCGTGCGAACTTGACTAGGCTGTTGTGACAGAGTTTGCTGGAGAGGATCAAACACCTTACTATTCATTGTACGGGACAAAAACATGTGTTTGAAACAGCATAATAGATAAGCGGATTGTAATCTCTTTAGAGTCGAGGGCACTGGCAGGTGAGTGTTGAATCAGGTGACGTCCAGACAAAGCGAAATGGCGCAGTACAGTTAGGGTGGGGCCCGGTCCCGCCTCTCACTGACACATCACCCACCAGGCAAGTGGAAATCATGGTCAACTTAAAATCCTCAGACTGGAGGAGATAATCGGTCAGCCTTTCACCATCAGCCGACGGCCGTAAGACTGCGAACTACTGAATTATCCAGCGCATGTTACCCCTGCTGACCCCCGGTATATAGAAAAATAAAAAAATAGTCCACAGCCTCTCAGCCATCTTGGGAAAGCAAGACGATGGTAAGCGAACCCCACGAGTAAAACAACGTAACACCTCGAGTATGACTTCATCCACTGTGTACGATGACATTCCTTGACAGGATGGTTAGAGTCATCGTACTCAAGGCTAGTCATCGCGCTGAAGGTTAGAGTCATCGTACTTAAGGGAAGAGTAATTGTACTCAAGGATAGAGTCATCGTACTCAAGGCTAGAGTCATCGTACTCAAGGCTAGAGTAATCGTACTCAAGGAGTGTCTCGAAGTCGAAGGGTCAAGTCCTCGTTCTTGAAGGGGTTGAGATCGGTTGGATGTTTTGGTGTGGGATGACGTGCTCGAGTGTCCTGAGGCTTTAGCTGAAAATTGGTTCCTCCCCACAAGTGATGGTCTTGAAAGCTCCCAGTCCTGAACTCTCCGGAACTAAAATATGTCAACTTGATTTAGTCACAAATGAAGAAGGAAAAATGCATGGGACTAAGAAAATGGAGCTTGGTCAGGTGTGTACTGGTGTGGTGAAATGGAAGGCATGTATGTTGAGAATGGACGGAAGACTGACCAAGACAGCAGAGGAGAGACTAAATGGAGAGGCTGGAAGTATTGGAGAAAGACAGTGTAAAAAGACTATTACAAATATGGCGACGCGTGCCTGGGGGAAGTTGCCCCTGAGTAAGCCAAGGTAGAGCAAGAGCAGCAGCCCTGACGTGACTCGTCCAGTTCAGGAGATGAGCGACGTCTGCGAAATCGGGTATAACGAGGATTCTCTACCTCTTGCCTTGTGTGTCTGAGGCTAATAATCTCGTGCCAAGTTGCAGTTCTCTTCCCATCACGAACTAGCGCAGGCCTCTGTGACAACGATAGTTGAGGGGGAGGGAGGGAGGCAGGAAGGGAGGCAGCAACTACCATATATTAGACACCAGCAGGCATGAAGGAAGACGAGGGTCATCACCATTTCTAGAAGACTGAGGGTCACATCCATCCTAGGAGGCGTCCGTGAGTGCGTTGCGGCCTCCTGCCAATTGCCTTGCAGGCTGCAGGTGTGAGGTTCTGGGAGGAGCAGGCTGGACGGACATGCCGCTGCCGCCGTCACACCACCACACTGCACAACCCAAACTTGTCTGTTATCTGGTTAACCTGGAAGACCGCTAGTCCACAGAGACCTCGATTACGAAGACCACAATCTATATTCACCTTCAGTTATCTACTTGTCTTCAGAATCGTGATGGAAGATGAGTACTGACTGTAATGGTGAGGTGCTGAAGGGGGTTGGTCTCGTGGCTGCTGGCACGTTAGCTATAGGTCAACAGAGACATAACGGGTGCGGCGCGGACTCCACCAGGATCTGCCTCATGTCTCAGACCGTCCAAATGTTTCGCAGTTGTTGGCTCGGTCAAGCCAACAACGATATCAGGGAAGACCCAAATACAAGCCGTTGAGGACGCTCCACGTGAGCTACCTCCTACTTGCCGTTCCAGACCCACCCACCTCCTCTCGTCCATAAGTACGTCTTGGTATAGCCATCCACGTCTTTAGGAGTCTTGACATCTGGTGAGCCAGGTACAGTGTGGCGAGTGATATATGACTGCGAAGCATCTCCTGCGCTACCTTGTCCTACTGACCAAGAATGCCAGTTCCACGGGTCTGGTGAGGGGTGGCACGCGCCCTGCTGGTGTAGCCTCATGTAGGTGAGAGGGGTGTGGATCGCTGGTGTGGGACTACACTGCAGGTTCCACCTTGGTTGACATGTTTGGAGAGAAGCTCAGAAAGCAAGAGCAGCGTCGTGGGCCACAGGGAACAGCTAGAGAGAGCAAAACATATGACCCTGGGAACACAGAACATTTTTTTGTCTCGGTTGCGTCAGACACATGAACCACGGAGAAGAATACTTTTCAATTTCTCGATGACCTTGGCTCCCAGCTCATCGAATCCACAAAGAGCTAAATAGCAGCCATCCTTCCATTTCAGTGTTCCGGCGCAGAAGTTTAAGCTAGAAACGGTGAGCTGCATTATTTGCTCACATTTCTCAGTAGAATTGGATTTATCGAGTAACCTTCAATCTAAGCCTATAACTGTAAGACATACTTCGTGATGTGTGATCTTACGTATCAAATGTAAGGTAATGGTTATTTTCCCGTCTGGTCGGCACCGGTGGGTCAAATAATATATTGCCAACTCCTCTTTTTTATGACGGAAGCTCCAGTCATGGACACAAAAGTCCACAATGAGGACAGACCTTAATTGAAATACAAAAAGGAAGAAATATGAAGCAAGAAGGAAAAAATATTTGAAATGCTGAAGGGAGTAGAAAATCTCCCTTTTATAGTGGAGCAAGTTGTCACTGCTAGCAGGGGCACGTAGATGTTAAGTCCCAAAGCTTCGCGGCGTAGGGAAAGAAGCAAACTACAACAGCCCACCCTTGAGCTGCCATCTGCCACACAGTAATCAAGTGACGTAGTGGCATGCCAAGTAGTGGTCTACGTAATGACTGCATAACTTGACAGCATAACTTGCAGGTCCTAAATATAGTGATTACATAGAAACTATGCCATTTGATATCTGAATGTGGACTTTTCCGATAAATATATGATCCGAAATTTGTTAATGTTATAATCAAAAACACACAAAAGAAATCTATAACTCTTAGGAAATCTAACTGGTAAAAATAAGGCAGGTCTGTCATATCTTGATTGCTCGGTCAACAAGCGACTAAATCAAATCAGCTTCGAACACCAACGTCAGGAATGAATCGACCTAAATGGTAAGGTCTGTGTATGTTGGTTTCCCGTGACCTGATGTAAAGAAACTATTGTTACCCCTGTAAACATGACAATCTAGGAAGGCAGTTTTTTCTAATTTTCATAATCATAAACGAATTGGATAGGAGGGCGTTCTGAGCTCATGTAACACCAAGAACACATGGACCTAATGCCTATATCTGAACACGAGAAATGTCACTAACATATCTGTGATAATATAAAGGTCTGACACGAAGACATTCAGTCTACCACTTGTGTTCATAACGACACATAAAGGTGCTTGCCAATGGTAGGTCTGAGTGGAGTACCTAAGTACCTATGTCTACACTTTCTAACAATCTATGATGTTCATCACTGATGGAAAAACAAACAAACAAACAAAAAAACGTTATGGCCCTTACCGACACTCCCTGGTAGATTTCTGCTTTCAAGGCTAATGATAATATTTCTGGCTTCATCGGAGACTGCCATGGTGTAATCTCGGGTATTTTCCATTTTCACTAATTCTGTAACGAAAAAAAGTTTTATGTACGTTAGAATCATTAAAATATCTTGGGAATAACAATGATACATTTTGAAACATTATAGTTCACTGTAGCTTCAGCTGAGTGAATGGACCCCGTGGGACAACGTCTTGTGTACCTGGGCAAGAACATACAATCAATATTCCTGGTCCAGAAGCAGAGGAAAATAGAACCGAAAAACATATTCATTATAACACCATCATATCTTAAGTTTTCTCATGTCTTTAACACAACGTCTCTACTGTTATAATGAGTGAACAACAATGATCAAATTTACAATAATCAGACAAGACAGTCAACATCTTATTAACATGACCTTTCTTATCTAACAAAAATATGTCTTGTCCTTTATCTGGCTTTGTCACCATTAAAACATTTTTACTCAAGTCATACAATAAGTTCATGTCATCTACCGTTATGTGTTCAAACTTTTACCGGATAAAAGAACAAAAAGTTCGAGAAGGCCAAGTTCTTATAAGTGGTTTTCACACAATGAACATCTAGAGAGGCTTTGTTATAGCGTAGGTCTACGAAGAGATCATAACATTTTCTCAAAGGATAGAAAAAAGATGATAGAATAATGAAGGATATTGTAAACTCATACCCAGCACTGGCTCTAAGTCCCTAGGTAGAGAAAGATACAGAAGGCCAGTTATATACAGTTCTATTTGATTTGATTCCCCATGTTTTTCATCTTAAACTAAGGTGATAAACTGTCTTTGTTGTGCACCTTTGGCCTTAATGAGAATTTTTTCAATTACCTCTTCAACATAACATTTGACATTACTAACAACAAGACAAGGAATCCTGATTTTCAGCCCCTAAAATAAATAAGGCAATAATTTTGTATATCAAGGTTTCCCTACACTTTCACCTGATTTCAAGGCCGAAGAACTTTAGTCAACAGCTTCTATAGATTTCGTAACAAATGTGTTTTCCCATAATTTCTGAGTGCGGAAACTTTTTTTTATGATGAATTCTTTTCAAGATGTCTAACCCTAACTTTGCCTTGCCCAACTGGTCTTCACTTTTTTTTTCAACTTTTCTAAAGAACTTAAAATAAATGGTTCAAGATATCTTCCCAATATTAAAGATAGCACTGCCATGCTGGGAGACGGGAGTAAGAAAGAAGGGAAGTAATACTGTGATTCATAGCATCTTTTCAATATATATATAAATGTATACATATATATAATGTATATATATAACGTATATAAATATATATATATATATATATATATTTTTTTTTAACTATTCGCCATTTCCCGCGTTAACGAGGTAGCGTTAAGAACAGAGGACTGGGCCTCTTTTGGAATATCCTCACCTGGCCCCCTCTGTTCCTTCTTTTGGAAAATTAAAAAAAAAAAACGAGAGGGGAGGATTTCCAGCCCCCCGCTCCCTCCCCTTTTAGTCGCCTTCTACGACACGCAGGGAATACGTGGGAAGTATTCTTAATCCCCTATCCCCAGGGATAATTTCATATCATACAAATATATATATATATATATATATATATATATATATATATATATATATATATATATATATATATATATATATATATATCCGCTTTAATGGTTAACATTATAAGGCAAATGAAGGCGTAAGTCTAGTCGCTTCACTTGAACACATTGCTTAACGTCAGTATATGTACACAGAGGTTAGCTGAATGTCCTCTTGGTTTCATGCATTCATCCTATACCACATACTATGATGATATACTCTTAATAGATCAAATAAAAGCATCAAGGTTTAGCTACACAATCACTTGAATCTATAACTCCTTGGTATTCAAACGACTTTTGATACTGAATATCGCAATAAAATTCTCATCCTAGATATGGTATTTATACAGAGACGAAGTTCCTCTCCAACAGTGAACAGAACCAATACCTGCAGACCTTACCACGTTCACACATAGTCCATCTTGTTACTAATACAAAAAGCTAATCTGATACCAACTCTAGGTGACCCAGTAGTCAAGATATTGAGAACTACTTCAATATATATAACTTAATAAATTTCATACCATACAAATCAGAATATAACGTACATAACAAAATCAATTACAAAAGTACTCATCAAATTCAAAATAAGAAATTATTTATATTGAAATTCAGTTTGATCAGGTATTCAGTTGTCCATATCCTGTCCCATATACAGAAAACTAGTTATACAGAAGAACAAAACGTTAACTTCTGTTATATATATATATATATATATATATATTTTTTTTTTTTTTTTTTTTTTTTTTTTTTATACTTTGTCGCTGTCTCCCGCGTTTGCGAGGTAGCGCGAGGAAACAGACGAAAGAAATGGCCCAACCCCCATACACACGTACATACACACGTCCACACACGCAAATATACATACCTACACAGCTTTCCATGGTTTACCCCAGACGCTTCACATGCCTTGATTCAATCCACTGACAGCACGTCAACCCCTGTATACCACATCGCTCCAATTCACTCTATTCCTTGCCCTTCTTTCACCCTCCTGCATGTTCAGGCCCCGATCACACAAAATCTTTTTCACTCCATCTTTCCACCTCCAATTTGGTCTCCCTCTTCTCCTCGTTCCCTCCACCTCCGACACATATATCCTCTTGGTCAATCTTTCCTCACTCATTCTCTCCATGTGCCCAAACCATTTCAAAACACCCTCTTCTGCTCTCTCAACCACGCTCTTTTTATTTCCACACATCTCTCTTACCCTTACGTTACTTACTCGATCAAACCACCTCACACCACACATTGTCCTCAAACATCTCATTTCCAGCACATCCATCCTCCTGCGCACAACTCTATCCATAGCCCACGCCTCGAGGGCGACTAGAGGGGACGGGAGCGGGGGGCCGGAAATCCTCCCCTCCTTGTATTAACTTTCTAAAATGGGAAACAGATATATATATATATATATATATATATATATATATATATATATATATATATATAAAATTCAACAAAAGTGAAATGGGGAACAGAGAGATTTAACTATTTCTTTACAGTTAAGACTAAGACGTTTATTTATGCACGTCTGCTGACCGGCATTTCAGTAAAATGTTTATATTTTGGTTCTTGTCCCATTTTCTTTCTTGTCACCGGAAGTAACGACTGTTCATTCTTACAACATAGAGTTTAATGAATATAATGAGCATGTCTGCTATGTATATGAAATGAATGTCATGGTTAACAAACAAAGTGTTTGGGGAAGATTCTGCAAGACATTTTGCCCTGAATATGAACAAAAGGTGTTCAAAATAGTGATGAGATTATGTGAATAAAATCAAAGTTATTCGGTTTAGCAGGGTTGAGGGACAGGTGAGTTGGGGTACAGCTTTAAACAGAGAAACAGTGGAAGAAGTGAAGTATTCTAAATACCTGGGAGTGGATATGGCAGCAAATGGAACATGGAAGCGGAAGTGAGTCATACAGTAGGTGAGGGGGCGAAGGTTCTAGGAGCATTGAGGATTGTGTGGAAAGAGAAAGCGTTACATGAAAGGGCAAAAATGGGTATGTTTGAAGGCATACGTACGTAATGGTCCCAACAATGTTATATGGATAATAGGCATGGGTTATGGATGAAGCTGTGTCGAGAAGGGTGGATGTGACGGAAATTAAATGTTTGAGTACAATATGTGGTGTGAGGTGGTTTTTTGATCAAGTAAGTCATAAAAGGGGAAGAGAGATGTGTGGTAAAGAAAACAGTACAGTTGAGAAAGTTGAATACGATGCGCTGAAATAGTTTGGACATACAGAGGGAATGAGTGATGAAAAGGTTCAGCAATCAAGATATTTGGGTCAGAGGTAAGATATATGTCAGGGTGGAGGGAACAAGATGAAAGAAGAGACCAAATTGGAGATCGAATGATGGCCCTCCCAGATATCGACATCTCGCCCCACACATTCCTTAATACTCCCACAACCTTCGACCACTCACCCACCCTGTAACTCACTTTCCCTTCCATGGTTCCATTAGTTTCCATGTCCACACCTCGACCAACCTGTTCCTTGGCTCTACTGTACCCAATAACATTGCTTTTATTCACATTTATCCTCAACTTTTTAAACAAACACTCCCAAAATGAGTGAGTGAGCAACTCCTGCATTTCTCACTCGAGTCCCCCACCAGTGCTGTGTCATCAAACAATTGACTCTCTTCCTAAGCCCCCCACTGGTCAACAACTCATCTTCATCACACATGGCTTGCGGTGTACCTGCTGTAGTTTTGGACGCTATTTCGAAAAAGCAATCCGTTTTCTTGTATCACGTCTACTTTTCATGATGTGATGAAAGCTACATTGCTGCGTCTGGCCCTAATGGCCTGCATTGTTAAGGGTAATCGCTGGGGTGGAGGTGCCATAAGTGTTTGGGCATGTACGTATCATCACAAATGAAATCAAGATGATGTACCATTAGAACTTTCGGTGTTCTCTTGGGGATCAGGACAGAAAATGGGCACTGCATATCACCTGTACAGTTTGTTCAAATGGACTAAGAGACTGGCTGAACAAGAGAAGAAAGCAATGCCTTTTGGAGTTGCCATGATGCAAAGGAAGCAGAAGGATCATGTCACACACCGTTGATATTTCTGCTCTGCATGGTCAATGTCACTGGGTTTTCTGCTAAGAACAAGCACAAGATTGTCTACCCAAGCCTGGACTCCACAATACGACCAGTGCCGTACAACAATGACCACCTTCCCATCCCGCTACCACCGGACGGCATGGGAAGTGGCGACGATGAAGAAGTGTATAATGAGGACGCTGCTGCTGCTGGTGCTGGATTGGAAGAAACGGGACCGGATGCAGAGTTTGTGTTTGACGACGACGAACCAAAGAAGTTTTCTCGGGTTAAATGATTTGGTGCGAGGTTTGGCACCGCCGAAAGATAAAGCTGAACTTTTAGCATTTCGTCTAAAAGAAAAATGTTTGCTCAAGAAGGACGCTCGCATAACTTATTTCTTTAATCTTATTTCTTTAACATGGTCAGACCACACGAAGATAAAGTGTTGACGTCGTCACATACGCCAACCTGTGACTCGGAACTACCCGTCACTGCGTAATTTACGCATGCTAAGCTGTGTTGGTATAACAGGTTACACACGGTAAAAAAAAGAAAGAAAAAGTTTAACCACTTTTTGTGCGAAGGACTTTGAGAAAAGTGCAAAGATCTGGTCTCACATAGGTAGCCTTACTTCCATGATAATGTAATACATCGATTTCTAGCGACACTTCCGTCCATTCCCCATAACAATATTATACTAATTTGATATTTCTATGTAATTAACTATAAAGTGGGACTTTCATAATTATTAGGAGGCATGTCTCACAGTCTCAAAGCTCATCGGACCTGACCAGGAAGATTTTTTTCATTTCTTTTTTACGCGTGTACTTATCTGATCATCTCATTGTTACATAGCTCCTGCTATGAAAAAAAAAGTCTACATAAAGGACGGGCTTTACTTGAAATACATAAAAGTTAATAAAAGAGTTAAGGAAAAGATATGCGTAAATTTTTACGAATTTTGTATGTGAAATGAACTGGAAACATCGTTCCAAATTGCCTGAGTGTACTGATGGCATGACACCAATTACATCTTTTCAGTGCTTCGTTTTCCAAAAACGATATGTACGATATACTTTTCAAAGCCCCTCCCCCTACCCCTCCCCTCCCCCACACCCCAATCTAGAATCACTCGTCAGCCAGCCATGAAATAAACATAATAATCGTGTCAGAGCATAGTGAAAATAAATGATGTCTTAACATTAGCAACTGGTCCATCCAACAATTTGTCTGGCGTCCGTCTACCTAATCAATTGTCTTGGGTCATGATCTGTTCTCTGAGCGACGAACTTGTCTGTGTGACTAAGACACTTCGGTTAAGGTAGAATAAGATGTGGAAAATCATATTCTTACCTACCTTTACGTCTCTAACTCTTCTGTAATGTATCCAGGCTAGTCAACACTCGGTATTAGCTTTACATTTCACTTCGAGAATAATTATTCACCCAAGTATGGACAAAAGTTCAGGACATCATCTGCGCACAACACTCACAAATCTAGGAAGACATTTTTATCCGGTGTAAACAAATGTTTCCCGTGATTTTTCAAAGACTATATACGAAGGACAGGACACCTCGACCAAACCCCGTCATCACTGCCCCATATGTCACTGTTGGGTCGTCTCAACAGATGGCGGGGTGACGACCCGTCGTCTGTATATTCATATCAACGTCAACGTAATCATGAAAATGAAATTCGGTCGACACGAACGTATCAGTAAGTGATGATATCACCTATATGCCCTCTGCAAAAAAAGGAAACAAAATAAGTTTTATTTGTGTGTGTGTGTGTGTGTGTGTGTGTGTGTGTGTGTGTGTGATTTTCAGAATCGAAACCGAAGAAAGTGGGAAATTCAGGTATGAAGGAAACTACAATCATAATTTCGTATAGAATTAATTCAATATTGTCGTTGATTCTTGTCTTGCATCATTTTCTGGATGCAATATAGATATTCAAGGTAAAAATTTCTTTAGTTTCGCCAGAAATAATGACGATGCACCTGGTGTTTCTCCAACTAATACTGATGACAAAAAATGTTCGGAGGCGATGTGTTTCCTTTAATGGATTTGGGTTCGCTTGAACACGCGAACGACACTAAAAACGCTCAATTGGCTATAGTTTCCAAGAAAAATTAACCTGCTAACGTTTTACATATATTACACACTATATCATGGTACAATTAATGGCTCATCCCAATTAAACACGACGCCTCTTCGCCTGTCGCTTGTAAACAAGCGAATCAAGGAGATTCCACACTTGCTGTACATCATCAGCAGAGCCACGCTCGCTATACACCACTAGAGCTATACCAATTGTGCATCAGTAGAATCACTCTTGGCGTACGTCAGTAGAGAAACATGCTGTACATCAGGATATCTACACCTGCTATACATCAGTAGGGACACTAGTTCTACTGATCACTAGAGCCGTACATGTTGTACGTCAGCAGAACCATACCTGCTGCATATCAATATAGAAATATGTGGTGCACATCAGTAGAGCTACACCCGCTATAAGCCAGAAGAGCCACACCTGCTGTATCTCAGTAAAGAAACCTACTGTACACCAGTAGGTTCATTCCTGCTGTACAGTACGTCAGCAGCACCAGACCTGCCTTGCTCTATATCAGCAGAGCCACAGCTGTACACCGGTAAAGCCATACACTGCACGTCACCAGAACCACACCTACTGTAAATCAGCAGAGAAACATGCTATACATCAGAAAAGCCACACCTGCTGTGAATCAGCAGGAAATTATGCTATACATCAGAAGAGCCACACCTGCTGTACAGCAGTAAAGCTACGTTTGCCGTACACCAGCAGTCATGATTAGTGTATGTCATCAGAGCCACACCTGCTTTACATCATCAGTGTCAAGCATACTGTACATCATTAAGACATACCTGCTGTATGAAAGCAGAACCACACCTGCTAAACACCATTAAAGTGACACATGTTGCACATCAGTACAGCCACACTTAGTGTACGTCAGCAGAGCCACACCTACAGTATATCTGCAGAGCCACGCCTGCTGTACACCACCAGAAACATACGAAGTGTATGTCAGTAGAACCATACCTGCCGTACATCAGTAGAGAAGCATGTTGCACAACAGTGGGGCCACAACTGCTGTATGTCATTAGAATCACATTTACTGTAAATCAGTAGAGCCACATCTGTTGTAAATCAGTAGAGCCACATCTGTTGTAAATCAGTAGAGCCACGCCTGCTGTACACCAGTGAAGCTACATTTGCGGTAAATCAGTAGAGGAACACCTGCTGCTCATCAGAACCACATATACTGTACATCAGTAGAGCAACATCTGTACATTAGCAGAGCCACTTCTGTTGTACAACAGTACAGCTACTTATACTATACATGAGCAGAGTCAAAACTACAGTACATCAATAAAGCTACAACTGGTGTATATTTGTAGAAATACAACCATGCACACTAGTAAAGACATAATTGATGAACAATTGTAGAGCCATCCTAATGTACATCAGCACCAAACCTGCTGTTCCTCTATAGAGCCATATCTGTAATACATAAACAGAGCCACACCTACAATACATCAGTAGATATACACCTGTACAACAACAGAACCACATCTGCAGTATATTACTAGAGCCATAGTCCGTCATACATCAGTAGAGCTACACCTGTCGTAGAGCCACGCCTGCTATACATAAACAGCGCCGCACCTGCAGTACATCAATAGAGCCACACCTACAGCACATCAGTTGGAATATACCTGCCATGCATCAATAGAGTCAAACCTGCTATGCATTAACAGAGCCGTAGCTACAGTACACCAGTAGAACCACACCTGCAGTACATCAATAAAGCTACGTCTTTCGTACATCAGTGGAGCAATAACTGCTGTTCATCAGTGTAGCCATTGCTGCTGTACGTAAATGGAGCCACACCCTCTGTACATTAAAAGAGCCACACTTGCCGTACACCAGCGGAGCCACAGCTGTTGTACATCAGTGTAGCCATACCTGCTGTGAATCAGTGTAGCCACACCGGTTATACATTGGTAGAGCCATACCTGATGTACATCAGTGTAGCCACACCATATATAAATTTGCAGAGCCACACCTGCAGTACATCAGTATGATCAAATCTGCTACACATCAGTAGAGCAACATCTACCACCTACTGCACATCAGTATAGCCACACCCGATGTACAAGTGTACCCTCATATGTTGTACATCAATGTAGCCACACTTTATGTACATCAACTTGAACCACACGTGGTGTTACAGGCTCATCTGTGTTACCTTCACAAACAATCTTTCTGCAGTCCCTGTTAGTTTAGGGCTCTCGTTGCCATATCTTGTCGTTGGCATAATTGTAGCTATTGATTATAATGTATGTGTAACCGCCTAGTATAACCTAGAGAACACGCAAAGTATATGGACGACAGGCAGAGAGGTAACCAACTTCTCAGACATTCAGTGATCAGCTGTATCCAATTTCCGAACACTTGGCTGAAAGCAACATTCATGCGAAGCTACCGGTTGACATTATCATACTTTAGAAAAAAAATAAACGGGTACAGGACCTCGATTATAAAGACAGAAATAAGTAGGCTTATCCCAGGATTTTGCGTGTAATTGTGAACATGAGAAATCATCGTGAAACAATGAATCACTACATAAGAATCTCATAGCTGGAACTCTTCGGATACAGCCATAATAACAGAGAATGCTTGGAAGGGGAGAGCAGGACAACGGAGGAGTGACTGAAGGAGGTTCAAGGATTGGGCGGGTGGGCGGAGCCAGATGGCCTTAGGTATATAATGGAATGCCGCGATGTTCTCGACACACAATCTCCCAGCGAGTGCCAGCAGCCATGCAAGTTCTGGTGGGCACAAGTGTTTTATATTGTTTGTGATTTATCGTCATTAGCCACTCAATACTGTGGTTTTGTTACTATTTTCTAGTGTGATTATTATTCACTTTTGTTTTTAGACAGCTCGTTGACGATGCATCCTGTGATGCTATTCAGATAAATCATACTTTATGCGTTATAAAGGTTGTTTAAGTAAGGATGAGCAAAATATCACCACGACTCATATTATGAAACAATCCTTACAGAATGGTATTACAGTGAAAATACCACAGTCTAATGTATTCATTCGAACTATCATAAATTTCAGAATTAATTCAACGTTTTATATTGTACTAAAGTGGCAAAGTTATTTTCGTCCGTAATGTTCCGTGAGATGTGTTTAGGCAGATCGGTTAAACATGCAACTTTTGATCTGAAACAAATATATATACAGGGAGGAAGATGCCTATGGGTCTTGATAATATTAACTAGAGGGGTGCCCAGCGGAACTGTAGTGTCGTCAGCAGTACAAAGGCGTTACTGGGAATGAAATAAAACGTCGGAAATGATATTTGGAAAAACATCCGTGTTTAGTACATCGCGAAAGGTGTAGTTTTGTTTCAAGTCTGAGCTAAGTTATCATGTTTCAAGTTAAACATTTTATAAAAGCTCAAATCAAGCAGTTTTTGAACTAAAGTTACGGATCTTACGCCGCCAATTTCTTTGGTTGATGGGAAATCTATGAAGTTTTGCGGTATGTAATATAAACTTTTCAAGTTATGACTACGATTATGTTCTGGTTAATTTGCGACTTTCGACGACGTACTGGCGATGTGATACGATGCGTCTACAACGAGCGGGTGATGAAAAATAGTAAAATCATATAGGGCACATATACTTAGCTTCCATACCCTACTGTTACTGGCATCACTATTTCTATTTTCTTTTTCTGTTCACTTCATTCCTATTTCCAGCTTCATATCTTTTCACTTCACTAATCGCACTTCTAAACTAGGCGGAAACAATTACTTTTCATATCTTTTTTTCTTTACGTAACAATGCCTAAACTAGGCGGAAACAATTACTTTTCATATCTTTTTTTCTTTACGTAACAAGTGGCGCCTACACTGTGTAAGTCAAGAAAGACGTTGAAGGTAGGGAGATGGGCTGAAGGTGTAGAGATGAGTTGAAAATCATTCATCAAGGTAAGATCAGACATTTGGCAATGTTTTATCATTACGGTAAGACGGCGGCGTGCATATGCACTTACTTATCTGATGTTACAGAATTTCGTAGAAGCGACGGAAATTTATACCAGAGTCACACCAAACAAATTCGCATATCCTGTTCGATTCGAGGCCTTGACTTTCAGCACAGGTGGGGACGATAAATGAAGTTCCTTCCTCCCCACCCTGTTCTCCCTCATGATAACCTATAATGCAAGGAACAAGTAAACATGAAAATGTAGGAGAGTCATTCATTGTGATGTAGTTGCAAGGTTTGAACAAAAAAATCCCTGACCTGTAAACAAAATGTCATTTGTAATCTTTCATTAGCAATATCTATTTTTCGCAACCAGTACTTTCTTTGCACTTTTGAATTCAAAAACACATTTCACCCTAATATTCTCTCATTGCTGAGACCTTTCATTTATGTATGTGTATGATAGGCTACCAGGAGAGAGTCAATCAAGGGCATCTACCTTGCTTGGCGACTGCAGTTCCTCGTCTCTTGTTTTTTTGTGGCAGGTTTTCAGTGTTATTTTTTTCATTCTTGCAGTTGCTACTGTCGATGATACTGGCGGTGCAAGCGGCGCCGTTCGTCGCACCTGAGGGCGACGCTGCTGTACAAGCTGTACCTGTCGACACAGAGCAGCAGTTGCCTGCAGAACGAGCTCAACTTGCCATCGACCTCGTGAAATCTGAAGCTGGAGAAACGGAAGCCGTGGCTAAAGATGATATAGCTCTCGCAGCCAATACAGAAATGAAGACTACCGACATCGTCGAGGCAACAGATCCAGTTGAGGAAAAAGCTTCATCTGACGTGGCTACCCCAGCAGATACGAAGTTTACCTTGCTTGAGGAAGCTGCTCCTTTTGGGGAGGAGGCTACCCTAGCTAAGGTGGAATCTGCCTCAGCTGCCAAGGAATCAAAGGTTGTAACTCCAGTTGAGAAGGCTGCCCAGGCTGAAAGGATGATGTCCCAGCTAAGGTGGAGTCTGCTCCAGCTGCCACAGAAACAAAGGTTGTAACTCCAGTTGAGAAGGCTGCCCAAGCTGAAAAGGATGATGTCCCAGCTAAGGTGGAGTCTGCTCCAGCTGCCACGGAAACAAAGGTTGTAACTCCAGTTGAGGAGGCTGCCCAAGCTGAAAAGGATGATGTCCCAGCTAAGGTGGAGTCTGCTCCAGCTGCCACGGAAACAAAGGTTGTAACTCCAGTTGAGAAGGCTGCCCAAGCTGAAAAGGATGATGTCCCAGCTAAGGTGGAGTCTGCTCCAGCTGCCACGGAAACAAAGGTTGTAACTCCAGTTGAGAAGGCTGCCCAAGTTGAGAAGGATGATGTCCCAGCTAAGGTGGAGTCTGCTCCAGCTGCCACAGAAACAAAGGTTGTAACTCCAGTTGAGAAGGCTGCCCAAGTTGAGAAGGATGATGTCCCAGCTAAGGTGGAGTCTGCTCCAGCTGCCACAGAAACAAAGGTTGTAACTCCAGTTGAGAAGGCTGCCCAGGCTGAAAAGGATGATGTCCCAGCTAAGGTGGAGTCTGCTCCAGCTGCCACAGAAACAAAGGTTGTAACTCCAGTTGAGAAGGCTGCCCAAGTTGAGAAGGATGATGTCCCAGCTAAGGTGGAGTCTGCTCCAGTTGCCAAGGAAACAAAGGTTGTAACTCCAGTTGAGAAGGCTGCCCAAGTTGAGTTGGATGTCCCAGCTAAGGTAGAGTCTGCCCCAGCTGCCAAGGAAACAAAGGTTGAAACTCCAGTTGAAAAGGCTGCCCAAGTTGAGTTGGATGCCCCAGCTAAGGTGGAGTCTGCCCCAGCTGCCAAGGAAACAAAGGTTGAAACTCCAGTTGAAAAGGCTGCCCAAGTTGAGTTGGATGCCCCAGCTAAGGTGGAGTCTGCCCCAGCTGCCAAGGAAACAAAGGTTGAAACTCCAGTTGAAAAGGCTGCCCCAGTTGAGTTGGATGTCCCAGCTAAGGTGGAGTCTGCCTCAGCTGCCAAGGAAACAAAGGTTGAAATTCCAGTTGAGAAGGTTGCCCCAGTTGAGTTGGATGTCCCAGCTAAGGTGGAGTCTGCCTCAGCTGCCAAGGAAACAAAGGTTGAAACTCCAGTTGAGAAGGTTGCCCCAGTTGAGTTGGATGTCCCAGCTAAGGTGGAGTCTGCCTCAGCTGCAGGAAACAAGGTTTTTTTAACAAAGGTTGAAACTCCAGTTGAGAAGGTTGCCCCAGTTGAGTTGGATGTCCAGCTAAGGTGGAGTCTGCCTCAGCTGCCAAGGAAACAAAGGTTGAAATTCCAGTTGAGAAGGTTGCCCCAGTTGAGTTGGATGTCCAGCTAAGGTGGAGTCTGCCTCAGCTGCCAAGGAAACAAAGGTTGAAACTCCAGTTGAGAAGGTTGCCCCAGTTGAGTTGGATGTCCAGCTAAGGTGGAGTCTGCCTCAGCTGCCAAGGAAACAAAGGTTGAAACTCCAGTTGAGAAGGTTGCCCCAGTTGAGTTGGATGTCCCAGCTAAGGTGGAGTCTGCCTCAGCTGCCAAGGAAACAAAGGTTGAAATTCCAGTTGAGAAGGTTGCCCCAGTTGAGTTGGATGTCCCAGCTAAGGTGGAGTCTGCCTCAGCTGCCAAGGAAACAAAGGTTGAAATTCCAGTTGAGAAGGTTGCCCCAGTTGAGTTGGATGTCCAGCTAAGGTGGAGTCTGCCTCAGCTGCCAAGGAAACAAAGGTTGAAACTCCAGTTGAGAAGGTTGCCCCAGTTGAGTTGGATGTCCAGCTAAGGTGGAGTCTGCCTCAGCTGCCAAGGAAACAAAGGTTGAAATTCCAGTTGAGAAGGTTGCCCCAGTTGAGTTGGATGTCCCAGCTAAGGTGGAGTCTGCCTCAGCTGCCAAGGAAACAAAGGTTGAAACTCCAGTTGAGAAGGTTGCCCCAGTTGAGTTGGATGTCCAGCTAAGGTGGAGTCTGCCTCAGCTGCCAAGGAAACAAAGGTTGAAATTCCAGTTGAGAAGGTTGCCCCAGTTGAGTTGGATGTCCAGCTAAGGTGGAGTCTGCCTCAGCTGCCAAGGAAACAAAGGTTGAAACTCCAGTTGAGAAGGTTGCCCCAGTTGAGTTGGATGTCCAGCTAAGGTGGAGTCTGCCTCAGCTGCCAAGGAAACAAAGGTTGAAACTCCAGTTGAGAAGGTTGCCCCAGTTGAGTTGGATGTCCAGCTAAGGTGGAGTCTGCCTCAGCTGCCAAGGAAACAAAGGTTGAAATTCCAGTTGAGAAGGTTGCCCCAGTTGAGTTGGATGTCCAGCTAAGGTGGAGTCTGCCTCAGCTGCCAAGGAAACAAAGGTTGAAATTCCAGTTGAGAAGGTTGCCCCAGTTGAGTTGGATGTCCAGCTAAGGTGGAGTCTGCCTCAGCTGCCAAGGAAACAAAGGTTGAAACTCCAGTTGAGAAGGTTGCCCCAGTTGAGTTGGATGTCCAGCTAAGGTGGAGTCTGCCTCAGCTGCCAAGGAAACAAAGGTTGAAATTCCAGTTGAGAAGGTTGCCCCAGTTGAGTTGGATGTCCAGCTAAGGTGGAGTCTGCCTCAGCTGCCAAGGAAACAAAGGTTGAAACTCCAGTTGAGAAGGTTGCCCCAGTTGAGTTGGATGTCCAGCTAAGGTGGAGTCTGCCTCAGCTGCCAAGGAAACAAAGGTTGAAACTCCAGTTGAGAAGGTTGCCCCAGTTGAGTTGGATGTCCAGCTAAGGTGGAGTCTGCCTCAGCTGCCAAGGAAACAAAGGTTGAAATTCCAGTTGAGAAGGTTGCCCCAGTTGAGTTGGATGTCCCAGCTAAGGTGGAGTCTGCCTCAGCTGCCAAGGAAACAAAGGTTGAAACTCCAGTTGAGAAGGTTGCCCCAGTTGAGTTGGATGTCCAGCTAAGGTGGAGTCTGCCTCAGCTGCCAAGGAAACAAAGGTTGAAATTCCAGTTGAGAAGGTTGCCCCAGTTGAGTTGGATGTCCCAGCTAAGGTGGAGTCTGCCTCAGTGTTGGAGCGTTGTGGCTTGATAAAGTCATGTGGCCAAACAGTGTTGTGGCCAGCCTGAAAGTGTTGGGGCGTTGTGGCTTAATAAAGTCCCCCCCCCCCCCCCCCCCCCCCCCCCCCCCCCCCCCCCCCCCCCCCCCCCCCCCCCCCCCCCCCCCCCCCCCCCCCCCCCCCCCCCCCCCCCCCCCCCCCCCCCCCCCATGTGGCCAGTGTTGTGGCTTAACAGAGTCATGTGGCCTAACACAAAGTGTTGTGACAACACAAAACTATGTGGCCTAACACAAAGTGATGTGGTTTAACACAAAGCAATGTGGCATAACACAAACCAATGTGGCCTAATACAAAGTGATGTGGCCTAAGACAGTGTTGTAGCTTAACACAAACCAATGTAGCCCAATACAAAGTGATGTGGCCTAACACAGTGATGTAGCATAACAATGATATGGCCTAACACAGTGTTGTGGTTTAACGCAGTAATGTGGACTAATGCAGAATGATGTGGACTAACAGTGTTCTGGTTTAACACAGTAATGTGGCCTAACACAGAGTTGTGGCTTTGAATACAGTGATGTGGCCTAACACAGCGGTGTGGTTTAACAGCCGTGGGGTACAACAAAGTGGTGTGTTTTAGCATAATGGTGTAGACTAACACAGTGGTGTGGCCTTACACAGTATTGTGGACTAACACAGTGATGTGGCCTAACCCATTGGTGTGTCCTGACAGTGATGTGGACTGACACAGTAGTGTGGACTAACACAGTAGTGTGGACTAACACAGTGGCGTGGACTAACACAGTGGTGTGGACGAACACAGTAGTGTGGCCTAACACGTAGTGTACGTGGTGTGGACTAACACAGTGGTTTGGACTAACACAGTAGTGTGGCCTAACACAATAGTGTGGACTAACACAGTGGTGTGGACTAACACAGTGGTGTGGACTAACACAATAGTGTGAACTAACACAGTGGTGTGGACTAACACAGAAGTGAGGATTAACACAGTGGTGTGGACTAACACAGTAGTGTGGACTATCACAATGGTGTGGACTAACACAATTGTGTGGACTAACACAGAAGTGTGGTCTAACAAAGTGATGAGGCCTAACACAGTGGTGTGGACTAACACAGTAGTGTGGACTAACACAGTAGTGTGGACTAACACAGTGGTGTGGAATAACACAGTGGTGTGGACTAACACAGTAGTGTGGACTATCACAATGTTGTGGACTAACACAATTGTGTGGACTAACACAGAAGTGTGGTCTAACAAAGTGATGAGTCCTAACACAGTGGTGTGGACTAACACAGTGGTGTGGACTAACACAGTGGTGCGGACTAACAGAGTAAAAAATTTTTGACATTATATGTTGACAATGATATGACACCAGATCATCAAGGGTGTCACAGGAAGGTTAGCCCTCACGCAGCACACGTCTGGACGTTGTGTTAGTCGATGTTGGAGGGGGTAAGACAGCACACTTTACTGTCCACTGAATTAAAAGCCATTGCAAACTCTCTCTCTCTTTCTCTCACCCAAACACACACACACACACAGAGTCAAACTTCCAGTACTTTTCAGTTACTAGTTACATTCAATCACCCACACCCATTTTCAGCTAATACAGTAGTTACATTCACTTACATATATCCATATTCGACCTCTCTCATTCTGCAAGCTACATCACATTCTCTTCTGCCATATCGGTCACTTCCTCAATTCACTAACACTTGCCTTTATATGTTTTCTCCACAGGAAACAGCATCGCTACCTCCTGCTTCAGTGAGGTAGTGCCAGGAAAACAGACAAAAAGGCCATATTCATTCGCACTCAGTCTCTATCTGTCATGTGTAATGCACCAAAACCATAGCTCTCTATCCACATCCAGGCCCCACAGACCTTTCCATGGTCTACCCTAGACGTTTCACATGCCCTGGTTCAGTCCACTGACAACATGTCTACCCTAGTATACCGCATCGTTCCAATTCACTATATTCCTTGCAAGTCTCTTACCTTCCTATATGCTCAGGCCCCGATTGCTCAAAATCTTTTTCACTCCATCCTTTCACCTCCAATTTGGTCTCCTGCTTCTCCTTGTTCCGTCTGCCTCTGACACATATATCCCCTTTGTCAGTCTTTCCTCATTCATTCTCTCATATGTCCAAACCATTTCAACACATCTTCTGCTCTCTGAACCACATTCTTTTTATTTCCACACATTTCTCTTACCCTTTCATTACTTACTTGATCAGACCACCTCCCACCACATATTGTCCTTAAACATTTCATTCCAACACATCCACCTTCCTCCGTACAAACCTATCATAGTCCATGCTTTGCAACCATATAATATTGTTGGAACTACTGCTCCTTCAAACATAACCATCTTTGTTCTCCGAGATAACATTCTCACCTTCCACACATTCTTCATCACTCCAAGAACCTTCGCCCCCTCCCTCACCCTGGGACTCACTTCTGCTTCCATGGTTCCATTTGCTGCCAAGTCCACTCCCAGATATCTAAAACACTTCACTTCCTCCAATTTTTCTCCATTCAAACTTACATCCCAATTACCTTGTCCCTCAACCCTATTGAACCTAATAACCTTGCTGTTATTCACATTTACTCTCAACTTTCTCCTTTCACACTTTTCCATATTCAGTCACCAACTACTGCAGTTTCTCACTCAAATTACCTGTGATCAGTCCTTTCAGTATAATGTACATTGGCTTCGTGTCTCATAGCACCCTCTGGAGGACTGTAAAACCCTCCTGCCATACAATGTTTGCTGCCCATCATCCAGAAACTAAAGTTGACTATTTTGTTATATCTATTATTCATCACCACTGCTTCACTGTGTTTCCTTTAAGAAATCATTGGTATTACATATCTTAATGAAATAAACTGACCAAATCAGTCTAACACTGGTGGTGAAACAAATTAGTTTTGCACAAGTCTGAGTATCAATGACCACTTTCAGATTTAATGTTTACCTACAGTTATTATCGATCCACTCGGAATTCCTTCCACACACTGAATATATAAAATACAAAAAATATCAAGTCCATGTCTTTTGTTATAAGACTTGCTAGAGCTGAGGAAGTGGTAGTACTACTGCTGAAGCAGTTGTGGGAACGTGTTAAATATGTAAGGAACTGAGTTCCAGTGCAACTAATAATTAAACTGGAAAACGAAAGGGCTGATAGTTAGTTCTTATGCACCTTGTCACGAGAAGGATAGTGAAAAGGGTTAAGTGCTTTGGGAGCAGTTTAGTGTGTCAGCAATTTTGAAGTAAGAGCATAGGCATTAGTAATGGATGACTTAAATGCAAAAGTGAGTAATGTGGTGGTTGAGAGTATATTTGAGGGGCATGGGGTTTTAGAGGTGAATGGAAATGAACAGCTTGTAGAGATGCCTGTTAAAAAAGGATTGTTGATTGTGAATACCTAGAACAAGAAATGTGGTAAGAGGGCATTATTGGATTACATATTGATCGCCAGGCATGCAAAAGGGAGGCTCACAGGCATGAATGAGCTGAGAGGGCCAGCTGGTGGGATGTCCGATAATTTCTTAGTGGAGATGTAAAAGATTTGTTGTGGTTTTTGGAAAAGAGGAAATGATATATGTGAGATGGTGGTGGTGAAAGAACAGAGAGCTTGGGAAAAAAACGTATTATTTTCTTTCTTACACTTTGTCGCTGTCTCCCATGTTAGCGAGGTAGCACAAGGAAACAGACGAAAGAATGGCCCAACCCAACCACATACATATGTATATACATACACGTCCACACACGCACTTATACATACCTATACATCTCAACGTATACATATATATACACACACAGACATATACATATATACACATGTACATAATTCATACTGTCTGTCCTTATTCATTCCCGTCACCACCCCGCAGTCATGTATAATGCACTGAAACCACAGTTCCCTTTCCACATCCAGGCCCCACACAACTTTCCATGGTTTACCCCAGACACTTCATATGCCCTGGTTCAATCTATTGACAGCACATCGACCCCGGTATACCACATCGTTCCAATTCACTCTATTCCTTGCATGCCTTTCACCCTCCTGCATGTTCAGGCCCCAACCACTCAAAATATTTTTCACTCCATCTTTCCACCTCCAATTTGGTCTCCCACTTCTCCTTGTTCCCTCCACCTCAGACACATATATCCTCTTTGCCAATCTTTCCCCACTCATTCTCTCCATGTGACCAAACCATTTCAAAACACCCTCTTCTGCTCTCTCAACCACACTCTTTTTATTACCACACAACTCTCTTACCCTTTCATTACTTACTCGATCAAACCACCTCACATCACATGTTGTCCTCAAACATTTCCAGCACATCCACTCTACTCCGGACAACTCTATCTATAGCCCGCGCCTCACAACCATATAGCATTGTTGGAACCACTATTACTTCAAACATACCCATTTTTGCTTTCCAAGATAACGTTCTTGACTTCCACACATTTTTCAATGCTCCCAGAACTTTCGCCCCCTTCCTCACCCTATGATTCACTTCTGCTTCCATGGTTCCATCCGCTACCAAATCCACTCCCAGATATCTAAAACTTCATTTCCTCCAGTTTTTCTCCATTCAAACTTACCTCCCAATTGACTTGTCCCTCAACCCTACTGTACCTAATAACCTTGCTCTTATTCACATTTACTCTCAGCTTTCTTCTTTCACACACTTTACCAAACTCAGTCACTAGTTTCTGCAGTTTCTCACCTGAATCAACCACCAGCGCTTTATCATCAGCGAACAACAACTGACTCACTTCCCAAGCTCTCTCATTCACAACAGACTGCATACTTGCCCCTCTTTCCAAAACTCTTGCATTCTCTTCCCTAACAACCCCATCCATAAACAAATTAAACAACCATGGAGACATCACGCACCCCTGCTGCAAACCAACAATCACTGAGAACCAATCACTTTCCTCTCTTCCTACATGTACACATGCCTTACATCCTCGATAAAAACTTTTCACTGCTTCTAAAAACTTACCTCCCACACCATATATTCTTAATACCTTCCACAGAGCGTCTCTTTCAACTCTTATCAAATGCCTTCTCCAGATCCATAAATGCTACATACAAATCCATTTGCTTTTCTAAGGATTTCTCACATACATTTTTCAAAGCAAACACCTGATCCACACATCCTCTACCACTTCTGAAACCACACTGCTCTTCCCCAATCTGATGCTCTGTTCATGCCTTCACCCTCACAATCAATACCCCCCATATAATTTCCCAGGAATACTCAACAAACTTATACCTCTGTAATTTGAGCATTCACTCTCATCCCCTTTGCCTTTCTACAATGGTTTTCGCAAGGCCGCAGGCAGCTCACCATTAGCCATACATACATTAATTTATTTTTTTAATAAATTCCACTGCAATACCATCCAAACCTGCTGCCTTGCTGGCTTACATCTTCAAGCAAAGCTTTTACTACCTCTTCTCTGCTTACCAAATCATTCTCCCTTACCCTCTCACTTTGTACATCACCTCGACTAAGACTTCCTATATCTGCCACTCTATTATCAACACATTCAACAAACCTTAAAAATACTCACTCCATCTCCTTCTCACATCACCACTACTTGTTATCACCTCCCCATTAGCCCCCTTCACTGATGTTTCCATTTGTTCCCTTGTCTTATGCACTTTATTTACCTCCTTCCAAAACATCTTTTTATTCTCCCTAAAGTTTAATGATACTCTCTCACCCTAACTCTCATTTGCCCTCTTTTTCACCTCTTGCACCTTTCTCTTGACCTTCTGCCTCTTTCTTTTATATATCTCCCAGTCATTTGTATTATTTCCCTGCAAAAATCGTCCAAATGCCTCTCTCTTCTCTTTCACTAATAATCTTACTTCTTCATCCCACCACTCACTACCCTTTCTAATCTGCCCACCTCCCACGTTTCTCATGCCACAAGCATCTTTTGCGCAAGCCATCACTGCTTCCCTAAATACATCCCATTCCTCCCCCACTCCCCTTTCGTCCTTTGTTCTCACCTTTTCCCATTCTGTACTCAGTCTCTCCTGGTACTTCCTCACACGAGTCTCCTTCCCAAGCTCACTTACTCTCACCACTCTCTTCACCCCAACAATCTCCCTTTTTTTCTGAAAACCTCTACAAATCTTCACCTCCAGTTGCACCTCTCAGCACATTAACATCCAGAAGTCTCTCTTTCGCACACCTATCAATTAACACGTCCTTTTTCAGCACATAAATCTACAAGCTCTTCACCATTTCCATTTACAACACTGAACACTCCATGTACACCAATTATTCCCTCAACTGCCACATTACTCACCTTTGCATTCAAATCACCCATCACTATAACCCGGTCTCGTGCATCAAAACTACTAACACACTCACTCAGCTGCTCCCAAAACACTTGCCTCATATGATCTTTCTCCTCATGCCCAGGTGCATATGCACCAATAATCACCCATCTCTCTTCATCTACTTTCAGTTTTACCCATATCAATCTAGAGTTTACTTTCTTACACTCTATCACATACTCCCACCACTCCTGTTTCAGGAGTAGTGCTACTCCTTCCCTTGCTCTTGTCCTCTCACTAACCCCTGACTTTACTCCCAAGACATTCCCAATCCACTCTTCCCCTTTACCCTTGAGCTTCATTTCACTCAGAGCCAAAACATCCAGGTTCCTTTCCTTCACATTTAGACACTATTCATGTTTATTACTGTCTACCAAAGCATGTTTCCAATAAGCAAGCAGCGACTTTAATGACACCCAAATGAATGTAAGCAATCTTTTTTTTGAGAGAGAGTATACTGAACAAGACAACACTAGTCTCTCTTTATCCCAAAATATTAAGCCTATGTAAGATGCACAAACCAGTGCAAACGCAAGGACATTCCTGACTCAGGCTGTGCTGAAGGTCATAAATTTGCCTCTAAAGTAATACTAGTAACAGTAGTGAAGCTTACGACAATAAATCATCCTTGAAACATTTAGAAAAAATTTATCTTTAACAAAGTCTTACCTCTTAGTTACATTAAAAATAAAAATCTTATTCCCTTTTGGCGAGTTGCACTTTTATACACTAGGTTACTGCTCTTGTTCATTTCACATTGTTATCCACTCACTCTTTTACTGACTAGGTCTCAAAAGGATAAAAATAATAGGCAGGAAAGAAATTGATTCACTGAAATTTGCTGTGGCTGGTATATGGCTGAAAAATAAGGCTTCAATATGGCTGGTATATACATGGTTTCTCCATTCAAAACTGCAGAAGCCTGGTGGGCAAATATTGGTGAAAGAAGACCTAAATGGTATCATTCATAATGTTGCCATAAGATACAGGCATTTTTTCACACTTTATCATGGCAGAGTGGGTGCTACAAAAACAACAAGCCTCTACCACACTATCCTGACCCCACTAATCATACTGATATTCTTACTGGATATGACTAAGATCAACTAAGTGTAGCAATATGAGCATATGAATGTCCATTTAGTGAAAATGAGGTTTAATGACCCATTCACACTGCCAGCAAAATGAACACTTGTGAGTCATGAGGATGGATCAGGTAGCTGTATTTGCTTGGCAGGCTATGCCATTCATGCCAAAAATATTTTGTGATTCATTCCTCAAATTCAGAAGCGGAAAACTCTTGTTCAAAGGGATGATTTTTTCTAGAGTTTGTTGAAAAGACAATAGAATAGACTGAGGAGGAAGCAACTACATACAATCAGTATCTCAGGGAAACATTTCCTCCATTCCCACCTTGCTGCAGAGTGGCTAACAGGACTAACATAGCCAACAATCATACGTAACTTTTTCTCAATGTGATCTTGTGGCACATATTAAAAGGAACAATGAATGACTACTGAAAAACAGATGACACATATGAGACCAAGATTTTTGGAAAGCTAAGGCCTCATGGCCGCTTTCTTCAACTGTGAGTTATTCACTGTATTGACAATACACAACTTTCACTAGATGGTAAGTTGCAGAAAATCCAGCCAGTGCACAAGATTTCTGGCACAAAATTCCTTTAGTTTATGCCTTTTCAAGATTTATAAACAGATGAGAGTTAAGTGCTGTGGAAAGGTCATCTGGCATATGCTCTTCCAAACTTAAAACTGTTTGAATGCATAAAGTAAATCATAAGTGTGGTTTCAGAAGTGGTAGAGGATGTGTGGATCAGGTGTTTGCTTTGAAGAATGTATGTGAGAAATACTTAGAAAAGCAAATGGATTTGTATGTAGCATTTATGGATCTGAAGAAGGCATATGATAGAGTTGATAGAGATGCTCTGTGGAAGGTATTAAGAATATATGGTGTGGGAGGAAAGTTGTTAGAAGCAGTGAAAAGTTTTTATCGAGGATGTAAGGCATGTGTACGTGTAGGAAGAGAGGAAAGTGATTGGTTCTCAGTGAATGTAGGTTTGCGGCAGGGGTGTGTGATGTCTCCATGGTTGTTTAATTTGTTTATGGATGGGGTTGTTAGGGAGGTAAATGCAAGAGTTTTGGAAAGAGGGGCAAGTATGAAGTCTGTTGGGGATGAGAGAGCTTGGGAAGTGAGTCAGTTGTTGTTCGCTGATGACACAGCGCTGGTGGCTGATTCATGTGTGAAACTGCAGAAGCTGGTGACTGAGTTTGGTAAAGTGTGTGGAAGAAGAAAGTTAAGAGTAAATGTGAATAAGAGCAAGGTTATTAGGTACAGTAGGGTTGAGGGTCAAGTCAATTGGGAGGTGAGTTTGAATGGAGAAAAACTGGAGGAAGTGAAGTGTTTTAGATATCTGGGAGTGGATCTGGCAGCGGATGGAACCATGGAAGCGGAAGTGGATCATAGGATGGGGGAGGGGGCGAAAATTCTGGGGGCCTTGAAGAATGTGTGGAAGTCGAGAACATTATCTCGGAAAGCAAAAATGGGTATGTTTGAAGGAATAGTGGTTCCAACAATGTTGTATGGTTGCGAGGCGTGGGCTATGGATAGAGTTGTGCTCAGGAGGATGGATGTGCTGGAAATGAGATGTATGAGGACAATGTGTGGTGTGAGGTGGTTTGATCGAGTGAGTAACGTAAGGGTAAGAGAGATGTGTGGAAATAAAAAGAGCGTGGTTGAGAGAGCAGAAGAGGGTGTTTTGAAGTGGTTTGGGCACATGGAGAGGATGAGTGAGGAAAGATTGACCAAGAGGATATATGTGTCGGAGGTGGAGGGAACAAGGAGAAGAGGGAGACCAAATTGGAGGTGGAAAGATGGAGTGAATAAGATTTTGTGTGATCGGGGCCTGAACATGCAGGAGGGTGAAAGGAGGGCAAGGAATAGAGTGAATTGGAGCGATGTGGTATACCGGGGCTGACGTGCTGTCAGTGGATTGAATCAAGGCATGTGAAGCGTCTGGGGTAAACCATGGAAAGCTGTGTAGGTATGTATATTTGCGTGTGTGGACGTATGTATATACATGTGTATGGGGGGGGTTGGGCCATTTCTTTCGTCTGTTTCCTTGCGCTACCTCGCAAACGCGGGAGACAGCGACAAAGTATAAAAAAAAAAAAAAAAAAAAATTCACTATGAGTGGAGGCAGAATATCCTGCTGCTACATCATGCATCTGGCAGTGAAGAGAGCTGCATATTCTTTAAAATACACACATTGACAGCAAAAATGCAGCCAAGTCCAGCAGAATCCAAAATCATATTCATCTTCATTACCAAATATGTTTATGGACTTCATTTTTGATTTTTGTAATTACTGCTGCACAGGGGGGTAAACCGTAGAATTACCCATCTGCAATGAATCGGTTAAACTCACAAAATTTGCTGCACTTAAGCTGAATATCTAACGCTTTATACAACTTATGGACCCCTTCATATTCTACTTCTCCCCTACTTGTACATAATAGGCTCCATGAGCTGTAGAACCTTCAAAATCATGAAATATGAAGGGATCACTGTCTGGACCTCTTCACTGCTTTGTGTTCGGAGAGTTGTGAAAGAATGTGAACACATAAACAAGTATTTGGGATTATGCTCCTCAAATATGTTTAATGCTCTCATGTAAGCTATGTAGGTTATTGATTGAAACTCAGTTTAAAACAAGGTAGAGTAATATATAATGAGTCTTTTATGTGTTAGGATGTCCATATAATCACATACACCTAGGCATCCATTAAATCACTGCTTTAACAAATCACAAAATGGTATTCTAGATACACAATTCCATCAACATAATCAAGCATCAGATCTCCTACAAATAACAAAAAGTTACAAGGGGCCCACAGGTTGCAAAAGGGTAAGGTTTCAGGACCCTGTTCATAAGTCGATCTGTTCATAAGACAGATATGATAAAGAAATACATAAAATTAGGAGTTAATACCTATACTGTACTATAATAATGTATAAGATATTGTATTCTGAAGTAAATATAATTAAAGGAACATTATTTAAAGCAACACTTAATGAAAGGGATGTGGTTCTGCAGTTTGTATTAAGAAGTTGGGGACCCCCAGTATACCCAATTATGCATTTTCATTCTTACAATATTTTTCACTACAGAGAGGTTATACTATTAAATGGATATGCTTCTGTTCATTCAACTTACCTGATATCACCCACAATTTCCTCTAACAGACATATTTCATATTAGCTGAGAAATCTTTTAGTTAACACCTATACACAGGTATTTTAAATAAGTGAAGTCATCAATTCCATGCTTTGATCCTTCCCTACCAATTCCCGACTGCTTGACACCTCCAAATGCTCCTTCAGCAGCAGAAATCAGGCTCTCATTAATGCCAACCATTCCAGTCTCCAATCTACGGGCAACTCTCCAAACCTGTAACATGAATGAATTCATGACAAAAAGCTTAACCTATATATCAGCAAGCTCTCCATCACAGAGACAATGTAACTTTCAAATTCTTATCAAGAAACTCTTTCCTGTGCCTAAATATAGCAGGCTGAAGGAGCAACAGCTCTCATTTCTTGTCTACACAAAGCTTTGCACTTTAAAAAGTCAGGTGGTAAGTCCTAAAATATTACCAAAGTGACCCCTACACCATGGCAAATAATCAAAGAGAAAATTGTTTTATCAAAGAAGGAAAGAAAAACAAAGACACCCCTTCAACATCTACCTTCATAACATCAAGTTACAGAATAAGTGACACTGTCTAGTCAACTAAATTATTTAGAGTTACAAATGACTCACTCCTGAGGAGATGGGAGAAAGAATACCTCCTACATATTACATGCATGTTATTTGAGTTAACTAAGAGGGGCAAGAGTGGGAGGCTGAAAACCCTCCCATTCCTGTTCCTTCATTTCTAAATGTTGGAAAAGAAGGAGCCATGCATGGAGTGTTCATCTTCATGAAATTACCTATTTCTACTGTACAGGGAGGTTGTTTTACACTCGACGAGCCCCCACCTCTTGAACATTCTCTACTATCACACAGCTTCTTGAACTAATGTATGCTGTTTATATCAACCATGCCCTCAGTAATTCTGTTCCATTCATCCACTTATCTTGTACTACAAAAGTACTTCTTACCATCTTTTTTTAACAAGTTTCTTACTTAACTTCACATTATGTTCTCTGGGTGCTCTATCCCTACATCCCTTGAAGAGCTATTCACTGTCCATGTCATCAGTCTGTTTTAGAATTGTAAAGAATGTGATCATGTTGCCCCTCACTCTTCTCTCTTCCAAGGTGGGCAAATTCAAAGCCTTTCCTTGTAACTTAGCTCTCATAATTCTGGTTCCATCTTTGTTACACTACTCTGGAACTTCTATATTTGCTCTATGTGCTTCTTACGGTGTGGTGACCAAAACTGAGATGCTTATTATCGTTTCTGCCTTATGCAGGAAATGAAAAGTTTGCTAAATATTTCCTTAACCATATATTTGAAAACTACTTTGATATTTGCCAGAAGACAGTATGTTTCACTTTCTGTTCTCCAATGTGGGACTCTGGCAACAAGTTAGGGATGACATTTACTCCTAAGTCCTCATACACAGATTCCTGAAACTTACTTCCTGCCAGATATTATCATACTGAGGCCTACGAAACTCTGTCCCATCCTCATTTCTTTACATCTGCTTGGGCTGAATTTCATCAAACATGTATCTGACCAACTTTGGAGTCCGTTTAGGTCCCCATGAATGCTGAACAATCCTCCTTGCATTTCACTACCCTCATGACTTCTGCATCCTCAGCAAACATATTTAGGTAGAAGTCTGTACCTTCAGACAAGTCAGAATAGTCATTCACATACATCAAAAAAATAATGTTACCAAAGCAGAACCCTGGTGCACTTCTTTCCTGAAAACCGTGTTGCCTCTCACTTAAGTAATTTCTCCTCTGTAGAAAGTCATCCAGTACTGGGAGAGAATTCTACACTCATGAAGCCCTGTTTCCTGAACTTTCCATGATATCAAGTAGCCTTTTAACCCTTTGTAAATTGCAAGCATTCACTGATTAGCTTATTCCTATCAACCAGCAACCTAACACTGAACTGGTACTTCTTAATCGACTGACTGCTGATATCCCATACATGGGATGTGCTACCTCCAAAAGTTGATTGCAAGTATCCCATACGTGGGAACATATTTCTAAAAAGTTTGCGTGTAGCTATATGGGAATTAATTAAGAATTCATTTACTGGCATTTCAGAGGGTATTTAATGCATTAAGTCTGAATTTTTTCTGCTTGAGCTGCCAGTAACCCTCACAATGGTGAAGCATATGGTAAGACAACTTTGCCTCATGAGAGTCATATAAAACTACCCGAATTAATAAATGGACTTATTAGATACAGGTGACTGAAAATCTTTGAGGAGAATAATATTAAACCAAGTGTAGGTAGTTTTCATAAAGATATGGAAAAATAAATGTATGAGGAAGAAGAACATGATATTGCCAGCAGTGAGGAGGGGAGGTGCTTTGCCTCATCGACCATTTGCCTCAATAACATGTTTGCCAACTTCAACACAGCTTGTTTCTGGTAAGTCAGGTATAACCAGTGTTTGTTCTGTCACCAAGAGATCAGAGTTGGACAGTTTTTTATAGTATTCTGATAGTCATCTGACAGGCATGATAGTAAATGAAACAAACTGGGAATATAGTTTGGTGAAGAAAATACAGCCAACATCTCCAAGCAGTAGGCTGTCCAACTTCACCGACATCCCACAAGATGAAATATTTGCATTTTTTGATGTAGAACAATGCTACATACTTTCTTTTTTGGAATGTACTGGCAAAGAAACTGAAATCAATCATGATGAGGAATTAAGTCTCCCAGGATCCATGTTTTGAGATGTAGCAAGCAAAAAGCAATGACAGAAAACAGAGGAGTATAACATGTATATATGCTAAATACCAAAACATCATCATTGCAATATGTAAAATACTATTGCTACATTGAGAAGTTTCATATTAGATCCACTTAACTCAAACATTTCAGAATAGAGTGATAGTGATTCAAGTGGAAGTAGTTTTTATAAAGATGAGGAATTCTTCATTGTCCACATCACTGATCTTTTAAAAACTGTGATCAGGTCACACTTTGTTCTTATAAGTACAGTACCACCAAAGATGAGAAGCATGATCTAGTTTTGGCTTTATGAATGGTATGAACTACTTGCAAAATATTTCCTGATCCATATTCTTTAAAACTATTCTGATATTCGCTAGCAGACAGGTTGTCTCCTTCACTGTTCTCCTAGTATAGGATTCTGGCAATAGGTTAGGGACAATGTCAACTTGTAAGTCCTCTGCATGCACAGAATCCTAAAGTTCATTTCCTGCTAGATAACAGTCATACTGAAGCCTTCTCTCAATTCATTCCATCCCCATTTTCTTACATTTGCTTGGGTTTAAATTTCATCAACCATGTATCAGGTCCCCTTGCATGCTGATGCAATCCTCCTCACTTTTCACTTCCTTCATGATTTTTGTATCACCTGCAAACATATTCAGGTAAGAGTCTATAACTTCAGAAAAGTTATTTACATAAATCAAGAAGAGTAAAGGTCCCAAAACAATCCTGTGGCACTGCACTGGTGACCTCCACCCATTTGGAGAAGGCTCCTCTGCCTTTGTTCCATTCCACTAAGAGCCTCCTATGAGGTACTGTGCCAATTAGAGCCTCCTATGAAGTACTAGGCCAAATGCTGTCTGGCAGTTAAGATATAAAACATCTACCTAGCCTTCCCTTTTGCCTTAGTAAGATAAGGTAATAGTCCCACATTAGAAAGTTATCCATTTGCTTTCTGATTATTTCTTCCAGTGCCATACAGACCACACTAATCAAGAAGAATGGTCTGTAGCTGAGTGCCTTTTCCCAGTCTCCTTTCTTAAAGGTGGGTACAACATTTGCCCTTTAAAATGCTACCACAGACATTGATAAGTGCTATACAGTTTATACAACTACATCTCTTTAAGTCCTGTCTCATCTGTGCCCTTTTAACTTCCTCATTTACCATAAAATTAAACTATAGCATTACATGATCACTTTTTCCAAGTTATATTTCATATGATACTTTCAATATCCATGGTAGTCTGGGTGAAGATAAGATCCAATAATGGGGGAGAATCAATCACTCTCATCCAGTCTCATCTCTGCTCTTTTAACTTCCTTTTACCATAAAATTAAACTATAGCATTACATGATCACTTTTTCCAAGTTATATATCATATGATATTTTCAATATCCATGGTAGTCTGGGTGAAGATAAGATCCAATAATGGGGGAGAATCAGTCACTCTCATCCAGTCTCATCTCTGCTCTTTTAACTTCCTTTTACCATAAAATTAAACTATAGCATTACATGATTACTTTTTCCAAGTTATATATCATATGATATTTTCAATATCCATGGTAGTCTGGGTGAAGATAAGATCCAATAATGGGGGAGAATAAGTCACTCTCATCCTAGCATGTTCACTAGCATGCTGATTTAAGAAATTTTCCTGTACATACTCTACTAACTTGTGTCTCCATGGTTTTCTGTCACCATGAGAATCCTAATCCCACCAGTCTCTCTCCTTATAACTGAAATTCCTTATCATTAATATATTACTTTTACTGAGAAGTGAATGTCTTACTGTTTCCTGTGCCACCCTGATTGTTCATTCATTGTTTTCACTGTATATTTTGTTCTGGTTCACTTTGTTGGATTACATTTTATCAGTGCCACTATGTACTTCTTTCCTACATTTTCCCTTTCCATTATGTACTGTCTGAATGGGGAATACACTAATGTTTCCTGAAACTTCAGGTCATAACTTATTAGGAGAGCTGAACCTCCACCTCTTTTTCTTCTCCATCCCTCCTTAATATCATGTACCACTCTGGACAGTAAAGCAAATTCTTATTTCTTTAGTAAGTTTTGTTTCCACAACTCTGACACTATTAGGTACATTTTCCTTTACATGATCCTTAAGTTTCCATTCTTTACCATGTACTACCAATCAATCAGCATTTGTTCATAAAACTTTCAGTCTGCCATTACCATTTCCTAGCATTTCTGACCTCTTTGTAGCATTGGCAATGGTGGTCTGTCCTCTTCATAACCTCAATGAACATCTTCCAGTTTTTGCCCTCTGACTGTATTCTTTGCTTTTCTTCCATCTCTTCCCTTGGTCTATCATGAATGATGAATGCTCTTCTGAATTCTTACCTGTTTATGAGTTTCTCAGCCTATCTTAGTATCTCCTAGCAAGATGACTCCAAATCAAACAAATCTATTGTTGGTCATACCTCTGTCTTGATTGCACCACTCATTCTTCTTTCCTTCTTCAGGGAGATTTATGTCTGTTAGGGTTCCAGTTAACTTATCCTTCTAATTTAAGGGTTACCCTCCTTGCAGCTATGTCCATTATTTTCAGTTCATCAACCACTGTGCCTCTGACTTCTCTATAACCTTCCTTTTTGCTAATAAACATTCATCCTGTATGCTTTGCACTTTTCTGAAGTTCTCATCCATTGGACCATAAATTTGCAGAGCTATGAGCACCTCAGTTTCAATGCTCCCAAGTTTCTGTCTTATTGCACCAGCAAAACAAAAAAAATCTTACCCAAGTGTTAAAGGAATTTCCTCTTGTTCATCAGCCTCTAGGGAATCTAGAATAGCACTTCCTGATCTCTGCCACTCATAAATCATTGTACCTTCATTCCTCTGGCTACATACTGTATTAAACCCCTCAACTGATGCTGATCTGTGCTCATGATTATACATCTTATCCTTTAATTCCTTCAATTCCTCTTATCTTCATGACACTTCTCATGATCCTGAAATTAATTTCTGATAATCATTACTCTTATCTCTAACTGCATTAATCTCTAATCCTGTTTCTATAATTTTCGACCAAAAATTCCAAACTTTTGTTCTCTGGTGTAACTTGTTTTATCCCTTCCTCTTGCTTCCATTTTGTGGCTGTTCTCACAATCGCTTGGTCATGACATTCTCCCTTATCTAAATCCAATTCTGGCTAATATCAAATTGAAAGGAAGGGTAGAATGAATTACTGAATGAATGAATGAGTGTGTGTGTGTGTGTGTGTGTGTGTGTGTGTGTGTGTGTGTGTGTGTGTGTGTGTGTGAGTGTGTGTGTGTGTGTAATTGTTAGTTTGTACTGTAAGGTTCCATTTTGTGGCTGTTCTCACGATTGCTTAGTCATGATATTCTCCCTTATCCAACTCCAATTCTGGATAATATCAAATTGGAAGGGAAGAATGAATGAATGAATGAATGAATGAATGTGTGTGTGTGTGTGTGTGTGTGTGTGTGTGTGTGTGTGTGTGTGTGTGTGTGTGTGTGTTTGCATGTGCATATGTGTGTGTGTGTGTTTGTGTGTGTGTGTGTGTGTGTGTGTGTGTGTGTAATTGTTAGTTTGTACTGTAAGCTTCCATTTTGTGGCTATTCTCACAGTTGCTTGCTCATGATATTCTCCCTTATCCAAATCCAATTATAGCTAATATCAAATTGAAAGGAAGGTTAGAATGAATGAATGAACAAATGAATGAGTGTGTTTTCTTTTTTCTTTGTGTGTGTGTGTGTGTGTGTGTGATTGTTAGTTTGTACTGTAAGAGCATTTGTGGGAAGGGAGTTTTACATTCATAGGGCCCAGTCTCCTGAACATTCTCTTCTATTATACATCTCAAATTTATGTATGGTGTCTGCATTAACCATGTCCTCAGTCATTCTGTTCCATTTATACACTACTTTTATACAATAAAGGTACTTCTTTACGTCTTCTTAAATATCTTATTTTATTATTATACTTTGTCGCTGTCTCCCGCGTTTGCGAGGTAGCGCAAGGAAACAGACGAAAGAAATGGCCCAACCCCCCCCCATACACATGTATATACATACGTCCACACACGCAAATATACATACCTACACAGCTTTCCATGGTTTACCCCAGACGCTTCACATGCCTTGATTCAATCCACTGACAGCACGTCAACCCCGGTATACCACATCGCTCCAATTCACTCTATTCCTTGCCCTCCTTTCACCCTCCTGCATGTTCAGGCCCCGATCACACAAAATCTTTTTCACTCCATCTTTCCACCTCCAATTTGGTCTCCCTCTTCTCCTCGTTCCCTCCACCTCCGACACATATATCCTCTTGGTCAATCTTTCCTCACTCATTCTCTCCATGTGCCCAAACCACTTCAAAACACCCTCTTCTGCTCTCTCAACCACGCTCTTTTTATTTCCACACATCTCTCTTACCCTTACGTTACTCACTCGATCAAACCACCTCACACCACACATTGTCCTCAAACATCTCATTTCCAGCACATCCATCCTCCTGCGCACAACTCTATCCATAGCCCACGCCTCGCAACCATACAACATTGTTGGAACCACTATTCCTTCAAACATACCCATTTTTGCTTTCCGAGATAATGTTCTCGACTTCCACACATTCTTCAAGGCCCCCAGAATTTTCGCCCCCTCCCCCACCCTAGGATCCACTTCCGCTTCCATGGTTCCATCCGCTGCCAGATCCACTCCCAGATATCTAAAACACTTCACTTCCTCCAGTTTTTCTCCATTCAAACTCACCTCCCAATTGACTTGACCCTCAACCCTACTGTACCTAATAACCTTGCTCTTATTCACATTTACTCTTAACTTTCTTCTTCCACACACTTTACCAAACTCAGTCACCAGCTTCTGCAGTTTCTCACATGAATCAGCCACCAGCGCTGTATCATCAGCGAACAACAACTGACTCACTTCCCAAGCTCTTAAAAAGTTTCTTAATTAATTTCATGTTAGGTTATCTGGTTGCTCTATCCCTACATCTCTCAAAGAACTAATCTGTTCATTGTCCTTGTCAATGATCTGTTCTAAAAATCTAAAGGTTGAGATCAAGTCACCCCTCATTCTTCTCTTTTCCAAGGTCTACAAATTTAAAGCTTTGAGCCTTTCCCTATGACTTAACTCCCTTAATTCTGGTACCATCTTTGTGGCCCTCCAATGGACTTTCTATGCTAGCTTTTAGAGCTTCTTTAGATGCATTGGCTGGACCTGATAAGCAATTTATAGTTCTAGCATTAGTTTTTTCCTAAACTATTCTCCTAATATGGGACTCTGGCAACAGGTTAAAGACAATGTCAACTCCCAAGTCCTTCTCACACACAGAAACCTGAAGTTTATTTCTTGCTAGATAATAATAATATTGAGATCTTTTATTTTCTCCTATCATCACTATCTTACAGTTTGCTTGGGTTGAATTTCATCAACCATATATCACACTAACTTTGGAACCTTTTAGGTCCCCTCACTTTTCACTTCCCTTATGACTTTTGCATTATCTGCAAACCATATTCAAGTAAGAGTCCATACCTTCAGAAAAGTTATCTACATAAATCAAAAAGAATGAAGGTCCCAAAACAGATTCCTATGGTACTCCATGGTCACTTGACCTATTTGGAGAAGGCTCCTATGACATGAGTTCTCTGTTCCCTTCCACTGGGATAATTTTCAATACACTTAGGAGTTTCTCTAATATTGCAGCTGCATGATCCATTTTCTTCATCCGCCTTTCATGTGGTATAGCATCAAAAGGTTTCTGGCAGTCCAATTACAAACAATTCACCCAGCATTCCCTTTTATTCAAGATGGAACTCATCCATTCATAGAATTCTAAGAGGTTAATTATACATGAGCTCGTTCCCCCTGAAACATTTTTTTTTTTTTTTTTTTATACTTTGTCGCTGTCTCCCGCGTTTGCGAGGTAGCGCAAGGAAACAGACGAAAGAAATGGCCCAACCCCCCCCATACACATGTATATACATACGTCCATACACGCAAATATACATACCTACACAGCTTTCCATGGCTTACCCCAGACGCTTCACATGCCTTGATTCAATCCACTGACAGCACGTCGACCCCGGTATACCACGTCGCTCCAATTCACTCTATTCCTTGCCCTCCTTTCACCCTCCTGCATGTTCAGGCCCCGATCACACAAAATCTTTTTCACTCCATCTTTCCACCTCCAATTTGGTCTCCCTCTTCTCCTTGTTCCCTCCACCTCCGACACATATATCCTCTTGGTCAATCTTTCCTCACTCATCCTCTCCATGTGCCCAAACCACTTCAAAACACCCTCTTCTGCTCTCTCAACCACACTCTTTTTATTTCCACACATCTCTCTTACCCTTACGTTACTCACTCGATCAAACCACCTCACACCACACATTGTCCTCAAACATCTCATTTCCAGCACATCCATCCTCCTGCGCACAACTCTATCCATAGCCCACGCCTCGCAACCATACAACATTGTTGGAACCACTATTCCTTCAAACATACCCATTTTTGCTTTCCGAGATAATGTTCTCGACTTCCACACATTCTTCAAGGCCCCCAGAATTTTCGCCCCCTCCCCCACCCTATGATCCACTTCCGCTTCCATGGTTCCATCCGCTGCCAGATCCACTCCAAGATATCTAAAACACTTCACTTCCTCCAGTTTTTCTCCATTCAAACTCACCTCCCAATTGACTTGACCCTTACCCCTACTGCACCTAATAACCTTGCTCTTATTCACATTTACTCTTAACTTTCTTCCTCTGGATGTAACCAAGATGTGAAAAAAGGAGAGATAGGTAGTATGTTTGAGGAAAGGAACCTGGATGTTTTGGCTCTGAGTGAAACGAAGCTCAAGGGTAAAGGGGAAGAGTGGTTTGGGAATGTCTTGGGAGTAAAGTCAGGGGTTAGTGAGAGGACAAGAGCAAGGGAAGGAGTAGCAGTACTCCTGAAACAGGAGTTGTGGAAGTATGTGATAGAATGTAAGAAAGTAAATTCTCGATTAATATGGGTAAAACTGAAAGTTGATGGAGAGAGATGGGTGATTATTGGTGCATATGCACCTGGGCATGAGAAGAAAGATCATGAGAGGCAAGTGTTTTGGGAGCAGCTGAATGAGTGTGTTAGTGGTTTTGATGCACGAGACCGGGTTATAGTGTTGGGTGATTTGAATGCAAAGGTGAGTAATGTGGCAGTTGAGGGAATAATTGGTATACATGGGGTGTTCAGTGTTGTAAATGGAAATGGTGAAGAGCTTGTAGATTTATGTGCTGAAAAAGGACTGATGATTGGGAATACCTGGTTTAAAAAGCGAGATATACATAAGTATACTTATGTAAGTAGGAGAGATGGCCAGAGAGCGTTATTGGATTACGTGTTAATTGACAGGCGCGCGAAAGAGAGACTTTTGGATGTTAATGTGCTGAGAGGTGCAACTGGAGGGATGTCTGATCATTATCTTGTGGAGGCTAAGGTGAAGATTTGTATGGGTTTTCAGAAAAGAAGAGTGAATGTTGGGGTGAAGAGGGTGGTGAGAGTAAGTGAGCTTGGGAAGGAGACTTGTGTGAGGAAGTACCAGGAGAGACTGAGTACAGAATGGAAAAAGGTGAGAACAATGGAAGTAAGGGGAGTGGGGGAGGAATGGGATGTATTTAGGGAATCAGTGATGGATTGTGCAAAAGATGCTTGTGGCATGAGAAGAGTGGGAGGTGGGTTGATTAGAAAGGGTAGTGAGTGGTGGGATGAAGAAGTAAGAGTATTAGTGAAAGAGAAGAGAGAGGCATTTGGATGATTTTTGCAGGGAAAAAATGATATTGAGTGGGAGACGTATAAAAGAAAGAGACAGGAGGTCAAGAGAAAGGTGCAAGAGGTGAAAAAAAGGGCAAATGAGAGTTGGGGTGAGAGAGTATCATTAAATTTTAGGGAGAATAAAAAGATGTTCTGGAAGGAGGTAAATAAAGTGCGTAAGACAAGGGAGCAAATGGGAACTTCAGTGAAGGGCGTAAATGGGGAGGTGATAACAAGTAGTGGTGATGTGAGAAGGAGATGGAATGAGTATTTTGAAGGTTTGTTGAATGTGTCTGATGACAGAGTGGCAGATATAGGGTGTTTGGGTCGAGGAGGTGTGCAAAGTGAGAGGGTTAGGGAAAATGATTTGGTGAACAGAGAAGAGGTAGTAAAAGCTTTGCGGAAGATGAAAGCCGGCAAGGCAGCAGGTTTGGATGGTATTGCAGTGGAATTTATTAAAAAAGGGGGTGACTGTATTGTTGACTGGTTGGTAAGGTTATTTAATGTATGTATGACTCATGGTGAGGTGCCTGAGGATTGGCGGAATGCCTGCATAGTGCCATTGTACAAAGGCAAAGGGGATAAGAGTGAGTGCTCAAATTACAGAGGTATAAGTTTGTTGAGTATTCCTGGTAAATTATATGGGAGGGTATTGATTGAGAGGGTGAAGGCATGTACAGAGCATCAGATTGGGGAAGAGCAGTGTGGTTTCAGAAGTGGGAGAGGATGTGTGGATCAGGTGTTTGCTTTGAAGAATGTATGTGAGAAATACTTAGAAAAGCAAATGGATTTGTATGTAGCATTTATGGATCTGGAGAAGGCATATGATAGAGTTGATAGAGATGCTCTGTGGAAGGTATTAAGAATATATGGTGTGGGAGGCAAGTTGTTAGAAGCAGTGAAAAGTTTTTATCGAGGATGTAAGGCATGTGTACGTGTAGGAAGAGAGGAAAGTGATTGGTTCTCAGTGAATGTAGGTTTGCGGCAGGGGTGTGTGATGTCTCCATGGTTGTTTAATTTGTTTATGGATGGGGTTGTTAGGGAGGTAAATGCAAGAGTCTTGGAAAGAGGGGCAAGTATGAGGTCTGTTGGGGATGAGAGAGCTTGGGAAGTGAGTCAGTTGTTGTTCGCTGATGATACAGCGCTGGTGGCGGATTCATGTGAGAAACTGCAGAAGCTGGTGACGGAGTTTGGTAAAGTGTGTGGAAGAAGAAAGTTAAGAGTAAATGTGAATAAGAGCAAGGTTATTAGGTACAGTAGGGTTGAGGGACAAGTCAATTGGGAGGTGAGTTTGAATGGAGAAAAACTGGAGGAAGTGAAGTGTTTTAGATATCTGGGAGTGGATCTGTCAGCGGATGGAACCATGGAAGCGGAAGTGGATCATAGGGTGGGGGAGGGGGCGAAAATTTTGGGAGCCTTGAAAAATGTGTGGAAGTCGAGAACATTATCCCGGAAAGCAAAAATGGGTATGTTTGAAGGAATAGTGGTTCCAACAATGTTGTATGGTTGCGAGGCGTGGGCTATGGATAGAGTTGTGCGCAGGAGGATGGATGTGCTGGAAATGAGATGTTTGAGGACAATGTGTGGTGTGAGGTGGTTTGATCGAGTAAGTAACGTAAGGGTAAGAGAGATGTGTGGAAATAAAAAGAGCGTGGTTGAGAGAGCAGAAGAGGGTGTTTTGAAATGGTTTGGGCACATGGAGAGAATGAGTGAGGAAAGATTGACCAAGAGGATATATGTGTCGGAGGTGGAGGGAACGAGGAGAAGAGGGAGACCAAATTGGAGGTGGAAAGATGGAGTGAAAAGGATTTTGTGTGATCGGGGCCTGAACATGCAGGAGGGTGAAAGGAGGGCAAGGAATAGAGTGAATTGGAGCGATGTGGTATACAGGGGTTGACGTGCTGTCAGTGGATTGAATCAAGGCATGTGAAGCGTCCGGGGTAAACCATGGAAAGCTGTGTAGGTATGTATATTTGCGTGTGTGGACGTGTGTATGTACATGTGTATGGGGAGGGTTGGGCCATTTCTTTCGTCTGTTTCCTTGCGCTACCTCGCAAACGCGGGACACAGCGACAAAGTATGAAAAAAAAAAAAAAAAAATACACATACACACACATACACACACACACGCACATATACACACACACACACATACATATATATACATGTGAAAATATATATATATATATATATATATATATATATATATATATATATATATATTTGGACGATTTTTGCAGGGAAAAAATGCAATTGAGTGGGAGAAGTATAAAAGAAAGAGACAGGAGGTCAAGAGAAAGGTGCAAGAGGTGAAAAAAAGGGCAAATGAGAGTTGGGGTGAGAGACTATCAGTAAATTTTAGGGAGAATAAAAAGATGTTCTGGAAGGAGGTAAATAGGGTGCGTAAGACAAGGGAGCAAATGGGAACTTCAGTGAAGGGCGTAAATGGGGAGGTGATAACAAGTAGCGGTGATGTGAGAAGGAGATGGAATGAGTATTTTGAAGGTTTGTTGAATGTGTCTGATGACAGAGTGGCAGATATAGGGTGTTTTGGTCGAGGTGGTGTGCAAAGTGAGAGGGTTAGGGAAAATGATTTGGTAAACAGAGAAGAGGTAGTAAAAGCTTTGCGGAAGATGAAAGCCGGCAAGGCAGCAGGTTTGGATGGTATTGCAGTGGAATTTATTAAGAAAGGGGGTGACTGTATTGTTGACTGGTTGGTAAGGTTATTTAATGTATGTATGACTCATGGTGAGGTGCCTGAGGATTGGCGGAATGCGTGCATAGTGCCATTGTACAAAGGCAAAGGGGATAAGAGTGAGTGCTCAAATTACAGAGGTATAAGTTTGTTGAGTATTCCTGGTAAATTATATGGGAGGGTATTGATTGAGAGGGTGAAGGCATGTACAGAGCATCAGATTGGGGAAGAGCAGTGCGGTTTCAGAAGTGGTAGAGGATGTGTGGATCAGGTGTTTGCTTTGAAGAATGTATGTGAGAAATACTTAGAAAAGCAAATGGATTTGTATGTAGCATTTATGGATCTGGAGAAGGCATATGATAGAGTTGATAGAGATGCTCTGTGGAAGGTATTAAGAATATATGGTGTGGGAGGCAAGTTGTTAGAAGCAGTGAAAAGTTTTTATCGAGGATGTAAGGCATGTGTACGTGTAGGAAGAGAGGAAAGTGATTGGTTCTCAGTGAATGTAGGTTTGCGGCAGGGGTGTGTGATGTCTCCATGGTTGTTTAATTTGTTTATGGATGGGGTTGTAAGGGAGGTAAATGCAAGAGTCCTGGAAAGAGGGGCAAGTATGAAGTCTGTTGGGGATGAGAGAGCTTGGGAAGTGAGTCAGTTGTTGTTCGCTGATGATACAGCGCTGGTGGCTGATTCATGTGAGAAACTGCAGAAGCTGGTGACTGAGTTTGGTAAAGTGTGTGGAAGAAGAAAGTTGAGAGTAAATGTGAATAAGAGCAAGGTTATTAGGTACAGTAGGGGTGAGGGTCAAGTCAATTGGGAGGTGAGTTTGAATGGAGAAAAACTGGAGGAAGTGAAGTGTTTTAGATATCTGGGAGTGGATCTGTCAGCGGATGGAACCATGGAAGCGGAAGTGGATCATAGGGTGGGGGAGGGGGCGAAAATTTTGGGAGCCTTGAAAAATGTGTGGAAGTCGAGAACATTATCTCGGAAAGCAAAAATGGGTATGTTTGAGGGAATAGTGGTTCCAACAATGTTGTATGGTTGCGAGGCATGGGCTATGGATAGAGATGTGCACAGGAGGATGGATGTGCTGGAAATGAGATGTTTGAGGACAATGTGTGGTGTGAGGTGGTTTGATCGAGTAAGTAACGTAAGGGTAAGAGAGATGTGTGGAAATAAAAAGAGCGTGGTTGAGAGAGCAGAAGAGGGTGTTTTGAAATGGTTTGGGCACATGGAGAGAATGAGTGAGGAGAGATTGTCCAAGAGGATATATGTGTCGGAGGTGGAGGGAACGAGGAGAAGAGGGAGACCAAATTGGAGGTGGAAAGATGGAGTGAAAAAGATTTTGTGTGATCGGGGCCTGAACATGCATGAGGGTGAAAGGAGGGCAAGAAATAGAGTGAATTGGAGTCATGTGGTATACAGGGGTTGACGTGCTGTCAGTGGATTGAAGCAAGGCATGTGAAGCGTCTGGGGTAAACCATGGAAAGCTGTGTAGGTATGTATATTTGCGTGTGTGGACGTGTGTATGTACATGTGTATGGGGGGGGGGGTTGGGCCATTTCTTTCGTCTGTTTCCTTGCGCTACCTCGCAAACGCAGGAGACAGCGACAAAGTATAAAAAAAAAAAAAAAAAAAATATATATATATATATATATATATATATATATATATATATATATATATATATCTTTCTTCTTTCTTTTAAACAATTTGCCGTTTCCCACGTTAGCGAGGTAGCGTTAAGAACAGAGGACTGGGCCTTTTTTGGAATATCCTATATATATATATATATATATATATATATATATATATATATATATATATATATGAAGGTTTGTTGAATGTGTTTGATGATAGAGTGGCAGATATAGGGTGTTTTGGTCGAGGTGGTGTGCAAAGTGAGAGGGTTAGGGAAAATGATTTGGTAAACAGAGAAGAGGTAGTAAAAGCTTTGCGGAAGATGAAAGCCGGCAAGGCAGCAGGTTTGGATGGTATTGCAGTGGAACTTATTAAAAAAGGGGGTGACTGTATTATTGATTGGTTGGTAAGGTTATTTAATATATGTATGACTCATGGTGAGGTGCCTGAGGATTGGCGGAATGCGTGCATAGTGCCATTGTACAAAGGCAAAGGGGATAAGAGTGAGTGCTCAAATTACAGAGGTATAAGTTTGTTGAGTATTCCTGGGAAATTATATGGGAGGGTGTTGATTGAGAGGGTGAAGGCATGTACAGAACACCAGATTGGGGAAGAGCAGTGTGGTTTCAGAAGTGGTAGAGGATGTGTGGATCAGGTATTTGCTTTGAAGAATGTATGTGAGAAATACTTAGAAAGCAAATGGATTTGTATGTGGTATTTATGGATCTGGAGAAGGCATATGATAGAGTTGATAGAGATGCTCTGTGGAAGGTATTAAGAATATATGGTGTGGGAGGCAAGTTGTTAGAAGCAGTGAAAGGTTTTTATCGAGGATGTAAGGCATGTGTACGTGTAGGAAGATAGGAAAGTGGTTGGTTCTCAGTGAATGTAGGTTTGCGGCAGGGTTGTGTGATGTCTCCATGGTTGTTTAATTTGTTTATGGATGGAGTTGTTAGGGACGTGAATGCAAGAGTTTTGGAAAGATGGGCAAGTATGAAGTCTGTTGGGGATGAGAGAGCTTGGGAAGTGAGTCAGTTGTTGTTCGCTGATGATACAGTGCTGGTGGCTGATTCATGTGAGAAACTGCAGAAGCTGGTGACTGAGTTTGGTAAAGTGTGTGAAAGAAGAAAGTTAAGAGTAAATGTGAATAAGAGCAAGGTTATTAGGTACAGTAGGGTTGAGGGTCAAGTCAATTGGGAGGTAAGTTTGAATGGAGAAAAACTAGAGGAAGTAAAGTGTTTTAGATATCTGGGAGTGGATCTGGCAGCGGATGGAACCATGGAAGCGGAAGTGGATCATAGGGTGGGGGAGGGGGCGATAATTCTGGGAGCCTTGAAGAATGTGTGGAAGTCGAGAACATTATCTCGGAAAGCAAAAATGGGTATGTTTGAAGGAATAGTGGTTCCAACAATGTTGTATGGTTGCAAGGCGTGGGCTATGGATAGAGTTGTGCGCAGGACGATGGATGTACTGGAAATGAGATGTTTGAGGACAATGTGTGGTGTGAGGTGGTTTGATCGAGTAAGTAACGTAAGGGTAAGAGAGATGCGTGGAAATAAAAAGAGCGTGGTTGAGAGAGCAGAAGAGGGTGTTTTGAAATAATTTGGGCACATAGAGAGAATGAGTGAGGAAAGATTGACCAAGAGGATATATGTGTCAGAGGTGGAGGGAACGAGAAGAAGTGGGAGACCAAATTGGAGGTGGAAAGATGGAGTGAAAAAGATTTTGTGTGATCGGGGCCTGAACATGCAGGAGGGTGAAAGGAGGGCAAGGAATAGAGTGAATTGGATCGATGTGGTATACCGGGGTTGACATGCTGTCAGTGGATTGAATCAGGGCATGTGAAGCGTCTGGGGTAAACCATGGAAAGCTGTGTAGGTATGTATATTTGCGTGTGTGGACGTATGTATATACATGTGTATGGGGGTGGGTTGGGCCATTTCTTTCGTCTGTTTCCTTGCGCTACCTCGCAAACGTGGGAGATAGCGACAAAGAAAAAAAATATATATATATATATATATATATATGAGAATTGGGGTGAGAGAGTATCATTAAATTTTAGGGAGAATAAAAAGATGTTATGGAAGGAGGTAAATAAAGTGCGTAAGACAAGGGAGCAAATGGGAACTTCAGTGAAGGGTGCAAATGGGGAGGTGACAACAAGTAGTGGTGATGTGAGAAGGAGATGGAGTGAGTATTTTGAAGGTTTGTTGAATGTGTTTGATGATAAGAGTGGCAGATATAGGGTGTTTTGGTCGAGGTGGTGTGCAAAGTGAGAGGGTTAGGGAAAATGATTTGGTAAACAGAGAAGAGGTAGTAAAAGCTTTGCGGAAGATGAAAGCCGGCAAGGCAGCAGGTTTGGATGGTATTGCAGTGGAATTTATTAAAAAAGGGGGTGACTGTATTATTGACTGGTTGGTAAGGTTATTTAATGTATGTATGACTCATGGTGAGGTGCCTGAGGATTGGCGGAATGCGTGCATAGTGCCATTGTACAAAGGCAAAGGGGATAAGAGTGAGTGCTCAAATTACAGAGGTATAAGTTTGTTGAGTATTCCTGGTAAATTATATGGGAGGGTATTGATTGAGAGGGTGAAGGCATGTACAGAGCATCAGATTGGGGAAGAGCAGTGTGGTTTCAGAAGTGGTAGAGGATGTGTGGATCAGGTGTTTGCTTTGAAGAATGTATGTGAGAAATACTTAGAAAAGCAAATGGATTTGTATGTAGCATTTATGGATTTGGAGAAGGCATATGATAGAGTTGATAGAGATGCTCTGTGGAAGGTATTAAGAATATATGGTGTAGGAGGCAAGTTGTTAGAAGCAGTGAAAAGTTTTTATCGAGGATGTAAGGCATGTGTATGTGTAGGAAGAGAGGAAAGTGATTGGTTCTCAGTGAATGTAGGTTTGCGGCAGGGGTGTGTGATGTCTCCATGGTTGTTTAATTTGTTTATGGATGGGGTTGTTAGGGAGGTGAATGCAAGAGTTTTGGAAAGAGGGGCAAGTATGAAGTCTGTTGTGGATGAGATAGCTTGGGAAGTGAGTCAGTTGTTGTTTGCTGATGATACAGCGCTGGTGGCTGATTCATGTGAGAAACTGCAGAAGCTGGTGACTGAGTTTGGTAAAGTGTGTGAAAGAAGAAAGTTAAGAGAGAATGTGAATAAGAACAAGGTTATTAGGTACAGTAGGGTTGAGGGTCAAGTCAATTGGGAGGTAAGTTTGAATGGAGAAAAACTGGAGGAAGTAAAGTGTTTTAGATATCTGGGAGTGGATCTGGCAGCGGATGGAACCATGGAAGCGGAAGTGGATCATAGGGTGGGGGAGGGGGCGAAAATCCTGGGAGCCTTGAAGAATGTGTGGAAGTCGAGAACATTATCTCGGAAAGCAAAAATGGGTATGTTTGAAGGAATAGTGGTTCCAACAATGTTGTATGGTTGCGAGGCGTGGGCTATGGATAGAGTTGTGCGCAGGAGGATGGATGTGCTGGAAATGAGATGTTTGAGGACAATGTGTGGTGTGAGGTGGTTTGATCGAGTAAGTAATGTAAGGGTAAGAGAGATGTGTGGAAATAAAAAGAGCGTGGTTGAGAGAGCAGAAGAGGGTGCTTTGAAATGGTTTGGGCACATATAGAGAATGAGTGAGGAAAGATTGACCAAGAGGATATATGTGTCAGAGGTGGAGGGAACGAGGAAAAGTGGGAGACCAAATTGGAGGTGGAAAGATGGAGTGAAAAAGATTTTGTGTGATCGGGGCCTAAACATGCAGGAGGGTGAAAGGAGGGCAAGGAATAGAGTGCATTGGATCGATGTGGTATACCAGGGTTGACGTGCTGTCAGTGGATTGAATCAGGGCATGTGAAGCGACTGGGGTAAACCATGGAAAGCTGTGTAGGTATGTATATTTGCGTGTGTGGACATATGTATATACATGTGTATGGGGGTGGGTTGGGCCATTTCTTTCGTCTGTTACCTTGCGCTACCTCGCAAACGCGGGAAACAACAACAAAGCAAAAAAAGAAAGAAAAAAAAAAAAAAAAAATATATATATATATATATATATATATATATATATATATATATATATATATATACATATATATATATATATATATATATATATATATATATATATATATATATATATATATCTTTCTTTCATACTATTTGCCATTTCCCACATTAGCGAGGTAGCGTTAAGAACAGAGGACTGGGCCTTTGAGGGAATATTCTGACTTGGCCCCCTTCTCCGTTCCTTCTTTTGGAAAATTAAAAAAAAATGAGATGGGAGGATTTCCAGCCCCCCGCTACCTTCCCTTTTAGTCGCCTTCTACGACACGCAGGGAATACGTGGGAAGTATTCTTTCTCCCCTGTCCCCTGCCTACATTAATATATGTAGGGGATATGACTTTAATCATTATGTCCTTCACAGAATCTTCTGTTATCTTTTCATATTGTAAATAGAATCACTCACCTGTGATACGTCTTGGCTGTAGAAATAACTAGCTAAACCTTGGTCTGTTGAATTTGCAATCTTTAGAGCCTCTTCCTCAGTGGTGAATCTGTAGGAAAATGCAAGTCCATAAGGAAAGCATAATGGCAAATTAGATATATGTAGTCATGGCAAATTAGATATATATAGTAATGGCAAATTAGATATATGTAGTCAGATAATATGTAAGTTTGAAAACTGAGAAATCTTTCTTCTCAAAACAGTAACCCACCAGCAAGAGATATACATTCTCTGAGAACATATGGGTCAGGAGCCTTTCAACCCTCACAATTCTGGTGATGATACATCATCCTTCATTCACCCTTTATGAAACAAACTGGGGTAACTGCAGCAGCTCAATCATTACAGGCACGCTCTCAGCCAATCAGTGACAACCACTGGGATGACATCATGAAGCCTCTCACTTAGAGCCACTCCAAGCTCACAATTTGCAGATCTCAGTTGTCATCCCAAAGGAAACCAGAGAAGACAGAGAAGAGGATTTTTTGGAAAAGGGGCAAGAAACCAAGTAATACTGCTTCTGTGACACTGGCTGACAGAGCATAGGTTTTTTTTCACTTTTCAAGGCTTATACATTTCTCTCCTTTGTGATCTGTCCCTCAAGCATCAAAGCTGATCATACCCAAATGAAGGAAGTGGATTTAGAGAAAAAATCTACATGTCTGATTCAAAAGATAAAAATAAATATCTTTAGTGGCATATTAGAGACAAAACAGAATCCAATGTTCCTAAAGAAAGGACCCCTAGAACTGTATGGGTAGATCCACAGGGTCTAAACTAAGGTACCAACTGACAAAGGTGGAGCAGAGTGCAGAAGACTTCCTTCTTGATTTTCTTCAACGAAAGGTTCTTAGCAAGGTCAAGACCACCTTTCTCACATCATGTAAAGCTCAAATGAGCAAAGGAAACAAGTGTCTCAATCCATGTAGAGATATTTCTTGCTTCTGTGACACTGCCTAACAGAGCATAGGTTTTTTCACTTTTCAAGGCTTATACATTTCTCTCCTTTGTGATCTGTCCCTCAAGCATCAAAGCAGATCATACCCAAATGAAGGAAGTGGATTTAGAGAAAAAAATCTACATGTCTAAATCACAAGATAAAAATGAATACCTTTACTGGTATATCAGAGACTCAACAGAATCCAATGTTCCTGAAGAAAGGACCCTTAGAACCTTATGGGTAGATCCACAGAGTCTAAACTAAGGTACCAACTGACAAAGGTGGAATAGAGTGTAGAAGACTTCCATCTTGAATTTCTTCAACGAAAGGTTCTTAGCAAGGTCAAGACTACCTTTCTCACATCATGTAAAGCTCAAATAAGCAAAGGAAACAAGTGTCTCAATCCATGTAGAGATATTTCTTGCCAAAAGGTGTCTCAAGGCTCCAGTGTGCACAAATAAATGATCTACTGCAGATTTCCAATCTTTTTTGTAACACTTTTAGCTTACTGATTCTCAATGTACTTTCCAAGGTAATAAGTTGAAAAATGACCTAGTTCACTGTGAGCCAGCATTATGGTCTTCCATTTGCCTCTATTATACCTTTCAAGCTGTCCAATGCCCCTATGGATGTAGGGAGTAGTATGACTGGCAGCTACTACTTTCTTCAACAGAAAATCCTTTAGCTCTCCTGACATGAAAGGTACCCCTCTGTCAGAGTGGGTATATGCTGGCATACCGAACATGGCAAACATTTGTATCAAACATCTGATAACAGTAATGATAGTTATCTCAAAAGGGAGGGCAAATAGAAATCTTGAGAATTCATATATGACAGAGAGCACATATTTGTTTCTTGATTGTGATGGAAGTGGGCCTTTAAAATTCAAGTTCAGCCTTTCATAACTGTAATTGCCTAAATCAACTGGCCAGAGTCTGACTTGTAGAACTGAGGTTTGAGCTCACAACATACTTGACAAGAGGCAGTGATTCTCATCACATCTTTGATAGAAAAAGGCTGATTCTGATCATGGAGAAAATGCATCATTTGAGATGCTCCAGGGTGGCAAAGGTTTTCATGTAGTTCCCTGAGTTTATCTGTGATAGTAACACCACACACATGTGAGAGCGCATCAGCAAGTATATTTTCTTTACAATATCTTAGTGACAGCACGAGAGTTCAATGTGCCATCCTGCTATCTTGTCACTTTTAATTTTGCTCGCAGATCTAGTGTCAAACATAAACTTCAAACTGCGCTGATCTGCAATAAGCTTGAAACAAAATAGTGTTTCCACTCCCTAAAGGCTTCTACTATGGCATATGCTTCTTCCTCTAAATAAAAATGTTTCTGTTCACTATTAGAAAGAATGCAAGAGAAGAATGTCACAGGACGACAATTCTGAGTCAGTGTAGCAGCTATAGCAGTGTCTGAAGCATCAATTCCCACACTGAAAGGAGATATAGGATTAATAGCTTGTACCAATGAATTGGCAACATCTTTCTTTAAGTTCTCAAAAGCTAGTACTGCATCCGTACACAGAGGAAATACTTAGGGAGTGGAAAATTCTACAGTGGGTGAAGGCACTCCAGGTTGGGTCTGATCACTCTCTCCTTTATCGAGTACCCGAGAAGATTTATGGCTTGGACTCTAAGGTCACACTTATCGCAACTAAGAGTCAAGTTATATTCCAGAGCCACATCCAAAAAGCATGTCAGGTTTTTATCATGTTCCACTTCAGTCTCATCACACACTGTTACACTATCCACAAAAACAAAAGTGTCCTTCACTCCCTCCTTAGTATTCATATCCAGTGCAATGAACACCTTATACTTTGCAATACTACTCACCAACTCATCTATTCATGGCAAGGGATAAGTATCAAGTTCTGTGAAACGATTTATCGTTTGGGAATAGCCTATAACCATTCTCTTTTTGTGATTCTTTCCTGAAGTGACGAATACTTGAGCCCTCCATAGTGAGATGCTGAGCCTTACAAACCGTATTGAAAACTTTATTGAAACATATAGAAATAGTAGGTAGGAACAGTAGACAGAAGCATTAGGGAGAAGTAGTAGGTTGAACCATTAAACAGATACCTTAGGTAGAAGTTGATGGGAAAATTAGGTAGAAACCTCTGGAAACACTGTGCTAGAGTTCCCTTCTGCCAATGGCCTGGTAAAGGTTAGGCACTAAAGGCTAGGACGCTTCAGTGAAGTTCACCAGTTATGGAGGCTTTTCTGCCATGGCCATCCCATTGAGAGAGTTTCAAGAGGGAATGGGCATCAGAGATACAGACAGACAATGAGTTGTGGAGACACAAGTTTTTAGTGTACACAGGAAAATTTCTAATACCAACAAGTCACAGAGCACACCATCACTGCTAGTTCTTTTCTTCACACATATGCCTGGATACTGAGAACATTATAAATCATACATCAGCTGGAAAAGAGATAATTTATCCTCATTTTGAAGATATGGTAAAAGAGGATATCATAACAGGAGAAGGGAGACAGGACATATAGAGAAAATACAAGTGCAGAAATTACACAAACTTCAATAATCTCTAAGGGAACGTACACTGGAAAATGGAGTCAAGTGGCCAAGAACTGTGAAATTTCAATAAAAAGGTGAAGGCATGGGTGCCTTACACTTCAAATACAAAGACAGTGGTAAGATGGGAAGGAATGGTTTAATAAAAGATATCATCGAACATAGGAGTTTCGAGATAAGCAGTGGCAAAGATATAGACAGCACTCCAGTTATCCAGCACTTGCAAGATAAAAGAGAGTATGAAATAAATGTAGTAGGTTAAGAAATGAGGAACAAAGGAGGTTTGAAAATAAAATTACGGGCACAGCAGGTGAAAATCTAAGTTTTCCAAAAATTCATTAGGAGTCATTTGTCATCAAAGGAGCAGCTGATCATGCTATGGGATTTGGAGAGAAAAATTGTAGGGGATTGTATAAGGATATCTGAGGAACTGAATAACAAGTTTGAAAGTGTTTTTCCCAGTGGAAGACACTACAGCCCAAATGCTAGAGATGGAAGGGGAGAGGGTTTTGGAAAATGAATGACATATATAGATAAGATATTAACAAAATGCTAAAAGGTCTTGACCTATACAAGACTCATGGTCATAATGAAATTTCACCAAATGTATTGAAGATGTGTGCATATACATTAGAAGTACCATTTAAAACATAACTGGAGAGGCAAATTGCCAGCATTCCTAACCCGAAAATCCGAAACGATCCAAAATCCAAAACTTTTTGAGCGGCGTTATGACATTACAAGTGGAAAATTCCACACCTGACCTCACTTGCCCATGCTGGGATATGACGCTCTGTTGGTGCCAGCTTGTTATAAACCATGGTCACCTCCAGACCTATGTGCATTGCTCACTGTGTTTTTTGCTTATTCTTTGCTGTGTATGAACAAGTTTGAGAAAATGATTGCTTATCAGTAGCATATAATTCAAGGTCAGGAATGAAAGTGACGCCAAACAACCAAAGATTGTCAACACGAGTGGCTGACGTTGTGACACCTTAGCTTTCTCATGATTCAGTGTTACAGATTTGTTTCATGTGCAAAATCATTAAAAATACTGTATACATTACTTTTAGGCTATGTGTATAAGTTGTATATGAAACATAAATGAATTTTGTGTTGGGAATTGAGTCCCAGCCCCAAGATATCTCATTATCTATTATCTATCATGACAAATGTGGATAACAGGATGGCATGAAAACAAATGGGTTAGAGCTGAGACAAACTTCGTTTCGACTGTTCAATGGACTTCTTCAGGAGATGCTGATTCCAGCATTCAGTGGGACCATATTCCCCAGTGAGTGACGGTCATCGAGTCAGATGCCTTTGAGTGTCGCTCTCTGATTGGATTGCTTGTCCTACTGCCCCCACCTGTTCACAGCAATCTCCACTGCCTGACATGACCAGCAGATGAACTGGAACCTTGTGTTAATGTTGTTCTTAATCCCTTCCTCTAGGTAAGTTCTCACACTCACTAAATTGTCAACACCAGGGCAACTACAGGCAAGTGACAAACCATTTAGTGATAGTGTGAGGTGATGACCTAGAGGAAGGGATTAAGAACAATGTTAACACAAGGTCTGGGTTCATCTGCTGGTCATGTCAGGCAGCAGAGATTGTTAAAAATGGGTGAAGGAAGCAGGACAAGAGATCCAATCAGAGAGCAACACATCAAGGCATCTGATAAGGTGACTATCACTTGCTGGGTAACACAGTCGTGCTGAATGCTGGAATTGGTATCTCCTGAGGAAGACCATTGAACGGTTGAAACTTAGAGGTATGTCTCATTTCTAATCCATTTGTTTCCATACCATCCTGTTTTTTACATATCTCATTATGTATATGCAAATATTCAAAAATCCAAAAAATTCAAATTCCAAAACACTTCTGGCCCTAGACATTTCAAATAAGGGATACTTAACCTGTGTAAGAAAGGAGACTAGGAAAAGATAGTAAGCTTCAGGCCAGTAATACTAATGAATGTGGCATGTAAGGTTCTGGAAAAGAATATCAAAAGAAGTTGATAACTTATTACACAGGAGAAATTTCCTATGTGAGGGGATAGCATGGTTTTAAGGAAAGAAGTGATGGGTAAATAACCTCATAGAGATATACAAGAGAGAGAGCTCAGTCCTGGATAAAAGGGAAGGTTAGTAGGACAATGCTGAAAAGCATTTGACCCTATATCACATGCAAGATTCATTAAGAGGCTGGATCACCAGGCAGGAATAAGGAGAAAACTCCTGCTATGGATAGAAGATTATGTCAATGGGAGGGAACAAAGGATGCATGTCGAGGAGCCTTTTCCATATGGGTTGAGGTGACCAACAAAGTGCAACAGCATTCACTTCTGGAATCATTACTCTTCTTGATTTACATTAATGGCTTGCCTATGTGTGCAAATACTGCAAAGTCATGAAGGAGGTAAAAAGTACGGAGGACTGCATCAGCCTACAAGAGGCGTTAAACTAACTCCAAAGTTTATCTGAAACATAGTAGGGGAAATTCAACCCATGCAAATATAAAGTAAAGAGGATAGGACAAAGCAAAAGATGGCCTCAATATGATTAGAAAGTAGAAGGAAGTAAGTTTCAGGATTTCATACGTGAGAGAGACTAGGAAGTTGACATCATATGTAACCTGTGGTCAAAGTCCCACATTAGGAGAATAGTCTGGGAGACAAAATGTCTCCATGCAAATATCACAACAGCTTTCAAGTACAAGGATAAGGAAATATCCAGCAAATTATTCATGCCCCCACATGAGGCAGAACTGAATATGGGTCTCCATGCCTGAAAAAGCACAAAGAGCTCATAGAGGTCTATAGGAGGGCAGCAAAGATGGTACCAGAATTAAGAGAACTAATTTACAGGGAATGGCTGGGGACTTTAATTCCACCCACCTTGAAAGAGAGAGGAATGAAGTGTCATCTGATCACAACCTTTGAGTTCTTAAAAGAGACTGATAGATTGATAACATGGACAGTGAACAGTTCTTTGAGAGAGATATAGGGATAGAGCAACCTGAGGCTGTAACAAGATATCAAGCAAGAAACACATTAAAAAGGATATCAAAAAGTTCTCTTATCGTATAAGAGTGGTGCATGAATGTAACAGAATGACATGGCTAATGTAGACAGCATACATAAATCTAAGCAGCTGTAAGAAAGTAGAGAATGTCCAAGAGATGGGGCCCCATAGATAAAACTCCTTCCCCACACGGTACAAACAGGCAATTAGAAATAGGTAGTAACTAACTCACGATCATTTGTATATGTTCCTGATTAATCTTATCCTGTTTCTAAATTATGAGTAACAACTTTTCTGTTTCCAAAGTCTTTAATGTGTCCTCTTCAAGTTTGTCTGTCTGATTTTTTTTATACCAATTCTGGGCTTCACCAAAATGATATTACAAATCTCAATCTTTGTATTATTCATGAGCTCCCTGATCAAAATTCTCCCTTTATTATCTATATCCTTTTTTTTTCCTTGGAATTAGCATTTCTCTGTATCAGAATCAACAGCAGCCATCTTGCTTACTTATGAATACTTACTACTGATCTTTTCATGCTTTCACCAACTAGAACATCATCTTTGCATAATCCCAAATTTTCTTCAATTTGCATAAACTACACAGCCATTAGGGACTTTTGTGTGATTCAAAATTACAACATTCAATTTTTTTTCTCTGGGAAAGTAAGCCTTTTTGACCTCTCTAAAACATGCAGTTCACTAAAGTAGCAATAATAATATCTACCACTTATAGTCTTCTATTAGGAATACACAAAAGAACAAAGATACAAGCCCTATTTCTACAAAATGTCTACAGTCTTGCTTGAAGAGCAAAGGCTGTTTCTGACCACTGAAGTTAGTTAGTGAACAGATTAATGAATGCTTATTTATATGCTGGCCACAAGGGCTGGAAGATGGTATGTTCAGTAGGGAAAGATTGAAAAGCATGTAGTTTATTTTAGTATTTTCTTTTGAACTTCAAAGTGGAAACTGTCCCTGCAGACCAAGTTTGTGTACTTAGGGCATCCTTTGGATGTGACCATAAAACATTTAGAGAAAATAGGTTTTCATACTGTATCCAATTTGGCTGACTAAAGACTAATCTACATAGGCTTAGCTCCAAATGAATCACAGAAAACAAAGCAAGTATAGAAAAAAGATGAGTCTGAATGAGAATCATATGCAATGATGGTTGTAAGATGGTTTTGAGTGGGCACTCATGTTAAGCTAAACTACAAGAAAATGTCTATGAGCAGTCATAACATCATACACATACAAAAATTTAAACAATTCTTACCTTTTCAGTGATATGACAGGGCCAAATACCTCTTCCTGGAAGCATGACATATCTTCAGTTACTTCACTAAGGATAGTTGGTTCAAAGAAAAGGCTGCCTTTCTTAAGACATTTTCCTCCAAGTACTACTTTTGCTCCAGCAGCTACTGACTCATTTACAATGTTTTCCACCTGCAAGTTCAAAATACTTTAAGATAATTATGAAAATTATCAAGGATGCCTTAGCAAGAAGCCACAGGCTTTAGCATGAATAAGATAATTCATACAATGATGTATCAATGCAAAGCAGGTGCTACATATGAAATTATGGGGTAGGATACATGTGTTGGAAATGAAATGTTTGAGAACAATAGGTGGCGTGAAAGGACTTTATCCAGTTAATAACAATAGGGTACAAGAGAGGTGAAGTAATAGGGGGGGTATGTTAGAGACTGCTGAAGAGGGTGAGCTGAAATGGTCTGGACATATGAAAAGAATGAGAGAGGAAAGCTTGATAAAGATATATGTCAAAAGGGGAGGCGACATGGAAAAGAAGACCAAAGTGGAGATAGGAGGATGAAATGAAAAGATTTTATATGCTTGGGACCTGATTATGCAGGAGTGAAAAAGGTTTTAAGTGCTTGGAACCTAATTACACAAGAGGGTGAAACATAGTGAACTAGGACCATGTTGCCCTACGCTAAGTCTTTTCTGGGGGCCCCTTTACACTCTCCGCTAAATCACGAGCTCTAAGGGGGCATAAGGGCATGCCCCCAAAACAAATTTGAAAATTTACAGTTTCTGGGACAGTATTTTGCCCATTTTCTGAATGCTGCCACATAATATAGGCCACCTTAGTAGTTAGGGCCCTATGTTTTTGGCATAAAGAGTGCATAGGAAAGGCTGGTCCTGATGCTGTATATAAAGGAAGTGATTTACTATCAACAGACTGAACCAGGGAATATGAAGCAGCCAGGGAAAATCACAGAAAAGTCTGTAGGGCTTGGTTATGGATGGGGGCTGTGGTTCTGTAGCACTGCACAGGACAGCTAGAAAATGTATGTAAGCTAATGAGGCCTTCTCTTCATCTGTTCCTTACATTACCTCACAAATGCAGGAAACAGTGAACAACTATGAAAGAATGAGTGTGAGTGGATGTGGCCTATTTTGTCTGTCTCTCTGGTGCTACCTTGCTAGCACATGGGGTGGTGATGCTGTTTCCTGTGGGGCAGGGTGGCACTGGGGATGGATGAAGGCAAGCGGGTATGAATATGTACATGTGTAAATATGTATTTGACTTTGTGTATATATGTATATATGTGTGAATATGAGTGGACAGGTCTTTCTTTGTCTTTTTCCTGGCGCTACATGTAATCCCTGGGGCTAGGGGAGAAAGAATACTACCCATGTATTTCCTTTGTGATGTGGGAGACGACTAAAAGGGTGGGAGCAGGGCGCTGGAAATCCTCCCCTCCAGTTTCATTTCTCAAAAAAAAAGGAACAGAGAAGGGGGCTACGTGAGTATTTCTCCCTCAAGGGTCCAGTCATCTGTTCTTTACAATACCTTGCTAATGCGGGAAATGGCAAATATGTATAAAAAATATTACTATCATCATAATCACTATCATTATTATTACATTTGAATGCTGTTTCACCGCATATGTAAGGTAGCTCCAGAAAAAAGACAAAGGATGATCGATCCACTCATATACACACACACATATATATATACACACGTACATATATATACCAACATATACATGCATACATACATTTAAATATATATATATTTTTCAAACATATTTGCCATTTTCCACATTAATGAGGTAGCGTTAAGAACAGAAGACCGAGCCGTAAAGGAAAAATCCTCACTTGACCCCTTCTCTGTTCCCTCTACTGGAATATTAAAAACGGAATGGGAGGGATTCCAGCCCCTCACTCCCTCCCCTTTTAGGTGCCTTCTATGACACACAGTGAATATGGGAAAAGTATTCATTCTCCCCTAACCCCAGGGATATATATATTTTTTTTTTTTTTTTTTTTTTATACTTTGTCGCTGTCTCCCGCGTATTGCGAGGTAGCGCAAGGAAACAGACGAAAGAAATGGCCCAACCCCCCCCATACACATGTACATACACACGTCCACACACACAAATATACATACCTACACAGCTTTCCATGGTTTACCCCGGACGCTTCACATGCCTTGATTCAATCCACTGACAGCACGTCAACCCCTGTATACCACATCGCTCCAATTCACTCTATTCCTTGCCCTCCTTTCACCCTCCTGCATGTTCAGGCCCCGATCACACAAAATCTTTTTCACTCCATCTTTCCACCTCCAATTTGGTCTCCCTCTTCTCCTCGTTCCCTCCACCTCCGACACATATATCCTCTTGGTCAATCTTTCCTCACTCATTCTCTCCATGTGCCCAAACCATTTTAAAACACTCTCTTCTACTCTCTCAACCACGCTCTTTTTATTTCCACACATCTCTCTTACCCTTACGTTACTTACTCGATCAAACCACCTCACACCACACATTGTCCTCAAACATCTCATTTCCAGCACATCCACCCTCCTGCGCACAACTCTATCCATAGCCCACGCCTCGCATCCATACAACATTGTTGGAACTACTATTCCTTCAAACATACCCATTTTTGCTTTCTGACATAATGTTCTCGACTTCCACACATTCTTCAAGGCTCCCAGATTTTCGCCCCATCCCCCACCCTATGATCCACTTCCGCTTCCATGGTTCCATCCGCTGACAGATCCACTCCCAGATATCTAAAACACTTCACTTCCTCCAGTTTTTCACCATTCAAACTCACCTCCCAATTGACTTGACCCTCAGCCCTACTGTACCTAATAACCTTGCTCTTATTCACATTTACTCTTAGCTTTCTTCTTCCACACACTTTACCAAACTCAGTCACCAGCTTCTGCAGTTTCTCACATGAATCCGCCACCAGCGCTGTATCATCAGCGAACAACAACTGACTCACTTCCCAAGCTCTCTCATCCCCAACAGACTTCATACTTGCCCCTCTTTCCAAGACTCTTGCATTTACCTCCCTAACAACCCCATCCATAAACAAATTAAACAACCATGGAGACATCACACACCCCTGCCGCAAACCTACATTCACTGAGAACCAATCACTTTCCTCTCTTCCTACACGTACACATGCCTTACATCCTCGATAAAAACTTTTCACTGCTTCTAACAACTTGCCTCCCACACCATATATTCTTAATAACTTCCACAGAGCATCTCTATCAACTCTATCATATGCCTTCTCCAGATCCATAAATGCTACATACAAATCCATTTGCTTTTCTAAGTATTTCTCACATACATTCTTCAAAGCAAACACCTGATC